>NC_046166.1:72133185-72335685 GCF_011064425.1 Rattus rattus
AGAGAGAGAGAATGTGTGTGTGTGTGCGCGCGGGCATGTGCACACATGCGTGTATGTATGTAACAATATTTGGAATATAAATTCCAGAGAATTTGAATATAAAAAATACATTATGTAGTGTTACTGAATTAAAATAATTCTCATTCTCATAATGGTATAACTGTCACACAGATGAATATCCTCAGGAAGGAGTAGTATTAGAAAACACGCCCCTGGAGTGTGTCACAGAGCTGTGGGTGCTCCTATGCACTTTGAGAACCATCTCCAGGGGTCAGGCATTAGGTGGTTTCAGAATCTAGGTGGAGGACGCATGTTGTTCATTGTAAAATTCTTTTAACTTTTCCCTACCTTTAAAAGCTTTTGCCTCATGCCTTTAATCCCAGAATTCGGGAGGCACAAGAAGACAGATCTCTATGAATTCGAGACTAGCTTGATCTACAAAGCAAGTCCCAGGACAGCCAGGGCTACACAGAGATACCTTGTCTTAAACACACACACACACACACACACACACACACACACACACACACACACACACGAAACAAGGGAGGGAGGGAGGAGGGAAGGAAGGAGAGGGAAATGATGGGCCAGACAGCTGGGTGTGACTCTGGGCAAGTTGCTCAATACGGAACAGAAGGACACTGCTCACTAACAGATCTGCCACACCAAAACCTATCGAGGCTGCAGCTCACTTTGCAGACATCCCTGGCCCCAGGCTGCGTGCAGCCCAGCTGTGATAACTGTGCATTGCTGTCCCTTAGGTGTGAGCCCAACAGACACCACACTTACCTGGACTGTTTAGTCATGGTCATCCAGGCTTGGAGGCTACAAAGAGCTGTAACCTGCTTCATTTGCCCCATCAGAAGAACACCCAGAGACCAGAGGTGCCCCATCAGAACACCCAGAGACCAGAGGTGCCCCATCAGAGCACCCAGAGACCAGAGGTGCCCCATCAGAGCACCCAGAGACCAGAGGTGCCCCATCAGAGCACCCAGAGACCAGAGGGGCCCCATCAGAAGAACACCCAGAGACCAGAGGGGCCCCATCAGAAGAACACCCAGAGACCAGAGATGCTCCATGACAAGGATGTAACAGAGACCAAGCCTACTGTGGTCCTTGGAGCTGTTCACTGAACAATTCTTTTAACTTTCCTCTACTTTTAAAGGTTTTTTGCCAGGTGGTAGTGCCTGACTTCAGACTTCATAAACCCTTTGGGTTTAGGGACTCCCATGAGATCAGCAGAGGCACAGGGAGGGGCTTCTGTATTGTTCCTTCTCCATCCTTCCTAACATTCTGAGCAGCCTCCACACAGAGTATGCGTGTCCACACACACACACACACACACACACACACACACACACACACACACACACACACGGAGGAGGTACTTTCCCTAAGTTGCCAGCCTGCCTTAGTGAATGGGCCTGGCACCTTGACTGGCACTGTGACAGCCTGCTCCCTCCCAGATGTTCTGGTCACTGGGGCAAAGTCAGCTGCCTCTGCCACCCTGGCCTACGTTATATCACAAGAAAGCAAGGGAAACTGTGACCTCTAAGTGGCCAAGCCTGATAACAGCCTTTGAGTCCTTGGTCTGAAAGACCCTATGGATTATTTAATGGCTTTTGAGAGAACCCTGACTTTTACAAACTAACACTTGGACCCCAGAATGGAAGTCCTTGGAAAAAGACCTTGAGGCAGAAGGCTGGTGACGGGGCTGATTGGGAATTACTTCTGAATGACTCAAAGATCTCAGCAAAGATCCTTGCCTTAAGCACACTTAAGGCTGCTGGACCAGACACACCAGAGAGACTGGACTGGGGGAGAATTTAGAGGCATGTGTCAAGGACGGTTTGGAAAAACAGGACTCTGGAGGAGAGCTGGGGAGGTCTTGCTTCCTGTAGTTCTGTCTTAGAAAGTGCCAGCTCCTTCAGACATGGAAGTGACTCCCTGTCTATGCTGAGGCTCTCCTTCCTGCCCCTAGAGTTTGGTACAGGAGGAATGTGACTCTGGCAGAACAAGAAAGCTGAAATCTAGTAGCTCGAATGCTGACCTGAATTGCTAGGTAAAGTCTTGAGACACAGTGGTTTCTGGGTAGAACACAACATCCATCTTTTTTTAAAAAATCAAAGTTCCTTGGGACTAGGGGAATGGCTTAATCTGAGAAGTACTTGTCAGACAAGCTTAGGGACCAGAGTTCAACCAGGCAAAAAAAAGGCTGAGCACGGGGGCACACACGTGTAATCCCAGCACTAGGAAGGCAGAGGCAGGCCCATCAGCCTGGACTACCTGAGTTCCAAACCGATGAGAGACCTTGCCTAAAAAGCAAGATGGATGGTGACCTGAGGAATAATATCCAAGGCTAACTTCTGGCTTCCACAAGTGCATCCATAGACACACATATGGACTGACTCTCTCTCTCTCTCTCTCTCTCTCTCTCTCTCTCTCTCTCTTTCTCTCTCTCTCTCTCTCTCTCGCTGGCACACTCACTTGTGCACGTGCTCAAACACACACTACACACACACACACACACCACACACACACACACACACAGAGTCCATTTTGGTTCAGTCACACAACAAGAAGACAACAGTTATTCGCTCCATCATTCACCTAAAACCACGAATTCAGACAGTATGACCTCCAGTCAATTAACTCATGGCTTGATTATCTCCTTCAAACTCCACATAATGAGCTTTCGCAGACAGTGAGGGGCGAGAGGGGCACAGCCTCAGAGAGTAAGTGGTCATGCGTGTCCCCTCGTGAATGGACTGAGGCCCTTCAGGAGGTCTTTGTGGCAGGGCGTCCACTCTTCCTGCCCTCTACCCTGTGAGGACAAGGCTTCAGCAGGCCCACTTGTCCAGTGAGGACTCAGTCTTGCTCAGGTGGCCTGTTGAAGCCTTGATCTCAGCTCCTCAGCCTACAGAGCAGGGGGTACTGTCTGTTCTTTATTGATTACCCATCTGTTCTATTTTGTCGTGGTGGTGTAGACAGACTGAGGCAAAGTAGATGCTTGATTTCAGAACAGATGGCAGACTGGCTGCCTAGCATCCACAAAGCCCTTGGTCCCAGCTCTGTCACTGTGTAGACTACACATGGTGACACGCGCCAGTAATCCCAGTACTCGAGAGGTACAGACAGAAGGATCCAAGGTTCAAAGTCATCCTCAGACACGAAACAAGTCAACTTTGCTCCACAGAGATCAGCAAACACTGGGTAACTCTGGAGAGTTTCAGTTAATCTAAAAAAAAAAAACCTCTAATATCTATTTGTAAAATTATGTTAGAGAACATTTAACTTCTTCATAAAATGTGTATAATTTCTTAGAACAGTTCTTGCTGATAAACATAACCCTTGATCAAGTGTTCACCTCCTTGGCAGTCAAGACAGATGGAGAGAGGCCTGAGGGAAACCAGCGTCAGACAGGCATAGGACACCACAAGGGGCTGGGGAGGGCTTGACTCACACAACCCTTAGCTTCAGTAGCCTGGCTGGGTCTCTCCTCCTACCTCTCCAGAGTCTCGCTGGGAGAGCTCTGTCCCAGCTAAAGACAGCTCCTGAAGGTTCTCACTAGACACCCTGCAAAGAGTTCCATACAGATTTACTAAATAAAATGGGGGACTGATACATCTAAAACAAATACACTTAAAATATAAAAACAAAAATCCTTTCCACAGGGGTCTGGGGCTCAGTGTGGTGCTGCCTTTGCCAAGAACCTAACTCTGGTTCTCGGCATCCATGCTCGATGGCTCACAACACTCCGCAACTCCAGTTCCGGGGGATCCGACACCCGTTGCTGTGCTCCACAGAAGCCACCTCCTGCCACATACACACAAGTAAAAGCAAATCTCTTAAAACCAAGCAAGCATACAAACGTGAAGCCTGCGAAGATGACTGTCACCAAGGTTGATGGCCTGAGTTTCAACCCCAGGACCAATGTAGTGGAAGGAAACCACATCCCACAAGTTGTCCTCTGCCTACACACACACACACACACACACACACACACACACACACACATATACACACATACACATACACTCACACACATATACACACACACAAATACACACACATACACACACATACACACACATATGCACACACACACACACATATACACACATACACATACACACACACACACACACACATACACACATACACACACACGCACACACACACACACACACACACACACACACACACACACACACACACACACACACACACACACACACATACACACACACACACAAACACACACACACACACACACACGCACACACACATACACACACATATACACACACATATATACACACACACAAACACACATGCACACACATACACATACACACACATACACACACATATACACACACACACACACACACACACACACACACACACACACACACACACACACACACATATACACACACACATACAGACGCACGGGGAGACACACATGCACCCTCACACAGATACACACACACATGCACACACACACATACACACACATACACACACATACACATACACACACAAGCACACATACACACACATACACATGCATATACACACACACACACATACACACACCCCAATTAAAAATTTAATAAAAACCACTCATTAAGCTGGAAAGCAACTGCCCTGACTTTCTTTCTGAATCCTTCTAAAGAAGGTGGTCGGTGCTCCTGCAGCCACACCCAGAGGGGCCACATTACCACATATAATTTATAATGAAACATGATCTTTATAAGCACAGTGTAGAACAAAATAGGGAGACAGGGAAGGATGTGGGCATTGCAACATTCATATAAGATTAAGCCATATTCTCTGGGGGAAATCTGTGCTGTATTGTTAGGAAGCCAGACAAGGGAGTTCTAAATATTTTATACAATTCCACAGTGTCCTAGTTTCCGTTCTGATGGTGTGATAAGCACGGACCAAAAGTGACCCGGAGAAAGAAATGGTTTGTTTGGCTTACAGGTAACAGTCCTTCATGGAGGGAAGCCTCGGCAGGAACCTAGGGGCAGGAACTGGGATAGAAACCATGGGGCAATGCTGGCTTCCTTCCTCTGATTTGCTTAGCTACCTTCCCCATACATCCTGCCCAGAGAAGGTCTACACATACACACACACACACACACACACACACACACACACACACACACACACACACACAAATAGCAATTAAAACAAAAATGCCCCAGGGACAGGCCCACCGGCCACCCGAGATTTTCCTCTTCTCAGACATGTCAAGTTGACAGCCTAAATCAGCCACCCTGGGGCAGGCCAGGTGAGCTGCTTCACACCCGTATCTCAGAACTCTCACCGTGAAAGCAGGAAAACGGAAGGCCAAAGGTCACCCTTAGCTGCAGAGCAAGTGTGAGGCCAATCCCGGCTACCAGAGATCTTGTCTCAAACACTTTCCCCACCGTCTGTTTCCACACCAAACGGATTCTTGTCCACACATATTTTAGAGTTCTAACCTAACTGTCAATGTGGATGGATATCCGTCCCTGATGTTTGCCTTCCTCAATGGTTTAGTGAAGAGCTGGTTTTTTGGGTTTTTTGTTTTGTTTTGTTTTGTTTTGTTTTTATTTACTTTATTTATATGAGTACACTGTCACTGTCTTCAGACACACCAGAAGAGGGCATAGGATCCCATTACAGATGGTTGTGAGCCACCATGTGGTTGCTGGGAATAGAACTTGGGACCTCCGGAAGAGCAGTCAGTGGTCTTAACCACTGAGCCATCTCCCCAGCCCCGTGAAGAGCTGTTTTATAGAAGTGCTCCACAAGTGTCTGGGCAAGGGTTAACATTCTAGAACCACGGGAGTTATTGGGTACAGCATTCTAAGTGTATCCACTTTTCTGTGGTGGAAGGGAGGTGCTTACCTGTACCTTGGTCGTCTTTCTTGATTTTTCTGAAACTGTGGTGGACGGGAGTGCCTGCCACAATGAATGATGGGTAAACCTCCCCGGCACTTGTGTGTGTTTTCTCTGTGCCACTTGGGGATGCTAAGAATCTCCCTTTGGGTGCTGTATGTCCTACTCTCGGGCCATTTGTCCGTAGGGCCTCATCATGCATCGATTACCATCATCTTACTCTCTAGATACTTGGTCCTGGCCATATTTAATTATGTTGGGCGTCCACACATCATCTCTGTCCTCCTTGAGCAAATAAAACTCAGTTTGTTTTTATGCCTAGATCTGTCAATTCTATCAAGAGGGTCATTTGTTTACTTATATTTTTAAAATTTTGTCACACACACACACACACACACACACGTGTGTGTGCACGCGCACTGTATGCACGAGAGTACGCGGTGCCCAAAGACAACAGCACAGGGCCTTTGGTCCTCTGGCACTAGAATTCCAAGTGGCTGTGATCAGAACTGGGTCCTCTGGAGAAGGCACGAGATACAGGTCGCTTTCCACCGGTGGTTTTCCTTCTCTCTCTGGTTCACACTTGCCTGCTTTTTCTGTCTGGAAGCTTGTGTTTGGATCTCAGGCACCCAGGGCTGGGTAGTTCTGAGCAGCTGTGATCATGCGTAGCCCGTGTTCTGCCTTGCAGTCAGTCCTAGGTCCTGTAATTGCTTTGGTCACACACACATTTGTTCCGCCTTTGTTACCCTCCACGGCTAGGACCACACAGCAGGCTTCCACTCTGACAGGACAGCGGCTGGGCAGTCACTCTGGGGATGCACACGTATTGGCTCTTCAAACCATTTCCCCCAAGCATGTGGCCGCTCAAGCTGAAGACCTGGTGTGCAGCACACACCAGTATCGTCCCCGGAATCACAGTCCTCTAGGGCCTGGCGCCCAGTGTTCTGAAGATCCTGCTTTTACGGTAGGCTTATGTCTCCATTTTCCTTGTCTTGGTTCACAGCTAGTGTTTCCCCTTGCCTTTCAATTTTGAAAGACAATTTCCCAGTATAAAAATCTGGGTTTGTAAGGTTTTTGTTTAAGTCGTTCAAGACGGATTAATTTCATCAGTTTCTTGTCGTTTCAGATGCAAAGTAAGCCTCAGTGTTTAGTCCTCGGTGTGTGGCCCCTTCACGGTCTCCTTCCCCTCTCCTTCCCCTCGGGGTTGAAGCCGCTGCACCCAGGCTGCACTCAGGATGCTATGTTGTCACTCCCTCCCTGTGCTGTCATCTATCTGCCTGGTCCTCTGGCGCCCTGTTCCTTCCAAACATTCTTGGCCATGAACTCTCAGACATTTCCCATGCCCTGTTTCCTTTTCTCCTGGAATCGCAGTTCCACAAATACTCACTTTGGTATTTTCCCATAGTTCTTGCATACTCTGGGATGGCTAGCTGGGTCTAAGGTCCCATAACTTCCATATCCTGTGCATATTTGTGCCCCTGACTCTCCCCTGCCTCCTAAGACTCTGCTAATGAGCCTTCTAGTGCATGCCCCCAGCCCTGCTGTCTCCTGGGTGCTGCCCAAATCTGGTGTTTTAACGTCTCTGTAATCGGGAAGCAGATGACTGTGAAGATGACCACGGGAGCCGGTGAGGTCATACTTTACACACCAGTGTGCACGGTTCCATAAATGTCCAGGTGGAAAGGTTATGGCCACAAGGAAATACTGGTCTCCCCACCTTTCTAAGGGACCCCAGCAGCCACTGGAAGGCTTTCAGATTCCAGGGGCAGTCAAAGGTCCCAGCAACACAAAAGTAACTCTTCACCACGATGGGAAATGACAGGAAGGTTGCTCAAAAGCTTAGCACGGAATCATCACGTGCCTCACAGTCCCCTTGTGTCATGCCTATCACCGTGAACAGGTGACAGGGAGAAGCAGCTTCAGGGACAAAGATGTTGCTTGGGCTCCGGGGTAGAGGGTCCAGTCCACTCTGTCAGGAGTGAGGTTCTTTGTGCACACTGGCAAATCAGGAGGCAGAGAGGGCATGGGAGCACGCAGCTGTGTTCTAGTTTGGATTCTGGTGCTGTGGGCAACATCTTGGCCCAAAGAAACTTGAGGAGGACAGGGTTTCTCTCATCTTACAGCCTCATAGTCCTTCCCAATGGGAAGCCAAGTCAGGAACACAAGGCAGGCCCTTGGCAGCCGTCACAGAGGGAAGCTACTTATGTGCTTGCTCCCTGACTCACGCTTAACTACCTCTCTTATACAGCCCAAGATCCCCGCCGAGGCAATCGCACTACACACAGAGGCAATCAAGAAAATACCCCAATAGATAATTCCACAAGCCAATCGAATTGCAGCGCCCGCCCCCCAACTGAGGGTCATCTCTTCCCAGGTGTGTCAAGTTGACAGCCAGTATTAGCCGGCACAGCTGGCTTTCTCTGTCCCCCTTTTTAGTCCGTTCAAGACCCCAGGCCACGGGGGGTTCCATCCACATCCAACCCAGGTCTTTATCTTTCAGTTTGCCCTTTCTAGAAAAGCCCTCACAGACCCACCCAAAGTTATGAGGTTTGTTTTGCCTGGTTGGTTGGTTGGTTGGTTTCGAGGTAGGGTCTTTTTATATAGTCCTGGCTGTCCTGGAACTCACTATACAGACTATGCTGGCCTCAACTCTCAAGAGATTTGCCTCTGCCCCTCTGCCCCTCTCTGCCCCTCTGCCCCTCTGCCCCTCTCTGCCCCTATGCCCCTCTCTGCCCCTATGCCCCTCTCTGCCCCTATGCCCCTATGCCCCTCTCTGCCCCTATGCCCCTCTCTGCCCCTCTGCCCCTGCCTCTGCTTCTGCCTCCCAAGTGCCGGGATTAAAGGCGTATGCCACCACACCTGTGCTTTTAAAAGTTTACTTTAATTGTGTGTGTGTGTGTGTGTGTGTGTGTGTGTGTACATAAGAAGTGTGCCTATGAAAGCCAGAGATGTTTCTTTTTTCTTAAAGATTTATTTATTATATATAAGTACACTGTAGCTATCTTCAGACACAGTGGAAGAAGATATCAGATCTCATTACAGACGGTTGTAAGCCACCATGTGGTTGCTGGGAATTGAACTCAGGACCTCTGGAAGAGCAGTCAGTGCTCTTAACCACTGAGCCATCTCTCCAGCCCTGGAGATGTTCCTTGAAACTGGAGTTATACAGACAGTTGTGAGCCACCCAGCACAGGCTCATAGAATCAAACTCAGATCCTCTGGTAGAGTAGTACATGCTGTTAATGCCATCTCTCCAGTCCGATCTTTCTTTTTTTAAATCAATTTGCAATGTTAGGATTTGTAATCAATGAACAGAGTTGCTAACGGGCGCCCCACGTTGGTCCCCAGTGCCAAGTGCATGGCTGAGCTGATCGCTGCTTGCTTTAACACATCTTTACTTACCACATCTCTACACTGGCAGGGCAATTTAGCAGGAAGAGTGAAATCCAGGTGGACGTTGCCATCGGCTAAGTGACACAGAGCCACAGTGGCTTCGTCTTTGTTTTGGGACATTTAACTGCTTCGTTCTTAGGAGCCTAACTTCCTCCAGCATCCATCCAGGTCCAGGCCAGGAGGGATGCCTCCCTCTAGGGTAGACAGCTATGGCTCTGGATGGCTGCTTCTGTGTGTGCCCATGTCCCCGGCAAAGCAGACACTCCCAGAGAGCACGGACCTGCTTCAGCAATGGGCCGCTCGATGGCTTCAGGATTTCTGTGGAAAGAATGTGGATTCTCCCATTCTTGTTTTGCTCAAAGTCCAGGGGTCATGCTTGCTCATTTTCCCAGATCTAAATTCGGGGTTTTCTGCTTTGGTAAGCATCCCAGAAATGTGGAGGGCTGGGGAATGAACTCTGCAGCCGTCCCACAAGGGCACAGTGGGTAGTCCTGCAGAGGACTGCTGTGGAAGGGGGACAGCAGCCACAGCTTGCCTGAAGTGACACAAATGGTAGGTCCATTTATACACGGTGGCTTTCTTTCCCTCTGCCTGTGACATCTGCACATCTGCAGAGCCGTATCTGCACGGCAAGGCCAATAGGGGGGCCCCATCCCCAGTACCCAGGTCTCAGAGGCCTCCCCCAACACCCTCACTCACTGCAGAAACTAGCCGGCTCCCCAAGCCCTCTGCCACACTGACCTTTGCTCCTTGGTCCTTGTATTCTGCAAGAGCTGCACCCTCACCCCCCTTACTATCTGGCTGCCAAATGCTCTTCTCCCTGGATACCACATCTGTTTGCCCCCAGTAGTGTCTCTCCCTTCATTCACACTGGCCTTCGTTCACACTGGCCTTCGAATCCGTTCCCTCCAGCTTAGCCCATTCTGGCCCCTGTCTCTAGATACCAGAAACTCAGTAATTTGTGAAAAAGAAAAGTCCCTTTCCTACAGTCCTGGGGGCTGGGAGTTCAAGGCCGAGGTGTGAATGCATTCATGTCTGCGGTAGCATGGTCTCACAGCAACCCCAGAAGAGCAGAAAGCAAAGGGCCAGAGAGGCGTGTTCCTTAGAGACGCCATCCTGCCAACCGACCTAGGTAGGTCATGGGGCTAGGAGTATATGAAAAGGAAAAAAGACAATAAGAAGGGATTTCAGAAAGGAAAGGAGAGCTGGCCAGCTGGCTTGGAGAGTGGAGTCGCTTGTCACTGAGCCCGATGGCCTCCACGGTAGGAGACGATCAACCTCTGAGACAGGTCGTCCCACACAGAGCGTCACGGTGAGAGAAGCGTGAAGTGACGTCAGAGCAGCTTCTCCGCAGATTTCCGGGGTTGGGAGACAGACAGTTGTGTGCAGAGAGATGGGGAGGGTGCTCAAGCTGGGGTGTGTCTCCCCAGTGCCCTGGGAATGTGGGGAGTGACTGAAGCACCTCCAGCAGCTGCACAGGTGGAGAGCCTGCCTCATGCTCTCAGGACCTCCCCGGAATCAATCGCCCAGCTGTGGATACAGCTGCTCCTGTCAGGTGACCATCCAGCTGCTCAGTTCACAGCTCCATGGAGCGAGCAGCAGAGCTGTGGCCCCCAAAGGAGACCAGCCAGTCCTGTCTCAGAGCTGGGGTCACTCGCTGTGGACAGAGCCTCCCAGACACAGAGGGCAGGACTGTCTTGCCCTTTGCACCACCCAAGCTGAGTCTCCTGCTGTGCCCTTCAGTTCCTCAATGGTAGGCTCTCCTTTACTTCTCCCTGGGCCTTTCTTCACCTTGGGGCTGGGGCTGTTCCCAGATCTCAGCCCCCTGGGTAGCTCAGTTTCTAAAAATAGACTTTCTCTCAGGGTGGCACCAAGCGGTTGCCCTTCAAGTCACAGGGAGTAATAAAATGGAACTCTTGTCCACCACTAACCCGTCTTCGGGGAGGAAACACTGTCTCACCAAAACCAACAAATGGACCTGAGGTTTGTGAGGGCTGTGGCCTTGTCCCCAGGGTAAGACTTCCACGTCTCCCATGGGCCCCACCAACATTTGATTTGAATTTGAAAGAGAGAGGATGAATAATGGAGGTGAGAAGTCTTTGACGTGGCAAACTGAAAACACTGAGGTGTAGAGAGGGCACGCAGGGTAAATTACTTCATCTCACTGAGCCTGTGTCCTCGGAGGGGTGGGGTGAATGCAGAGGTGTCTACGCATGGGCTACTGGGCTGAGTGGGATAAATGCTGTTTATGTGGCTCCTGAGCTGTGTGAGCAGCAAAGCTTACCGACCATATACAGTAGGGATAGAGATCTCTTCCTCTGCACTCTTTTCTATACCATGCCATCCCACCTCATGCCCCAAATGTGACCCGGCCATGACAGAGCATTCAAGGACAAGGCTGGGCTCCAGAATAAACTCCCTTTGTCACCTGTGTCCCTGAGGCACTTTGGAAGTTCAGGTGGTACAATGAAAATTGCTTCTGTGGCCATGTTCCAGGCGAAGGCCCCTGGACCGTAAGAAGGAACTTCACAGAGACTTGAGTACTCTAAGGCAGGCTGCACCATGCACTCTGGGCCCTGGGGTAATGGGAGCCAGGAATATAGGCTGGGGTTTGTAAGGAGTTAAGTTCCTGCAGTATGTACAGCTGCTTTGTTCTCTGTGAGGTGCACACACACACGCATACACACACATGTGCACGCATGCACACACACACACATGCACACACATACATGTGTACAGACAGGTAGTGCTATGCATTTGGTATCCAGAAATCTGCTGCTGCTGCTTCTCCTCTTCCTCTTCCTCCTCTCCTCCTCCTCTTTTCTTTATTGAGACAGGGTTTCTCTGTGTGGCCTTTGCTGTCCTGTAACTTACTATACAGACCCAGCTGGCCTCAAACCCAGAGATCTACCTGCCTCTGCCTCCCAAGTGCTGGGATTAAAGATGTATGTTGGGTTGGGGACTTAGCTCAGCGGTAGAGCGCTTGCCTAGGAAGCGCAAAGGCCCTGGGTTCGGTCCCCAGCTCGAAAAAAAAAAAAAAAAAAAAAAAAAAGAACTAAAGATGTATGCCACCATACTGGGCTCAGAAATCAGCTTCTTGTACCTTCTACTTGGCCATTCCAGGAGCAGAAAATGCAAGATGACTTTTCAGGGAAATTGAAGGTAATGGGATTGACCCTTAGGCAAGTTGGGTCAGCAGGGATGCTAGACACCAGTGACACCCACAGGCTGCAGCTCACAGCCACGGATCCCCAAATAATCTAGACCAACCCTGTGAGTCCACTTCCATCAGGTCCATGGTACAATGCCTTCGAAGAAAGGTCTTCCAGAGCTAGTTCAGAAGCTCAAGGCTGGAATCAGGACAGCTACTTCCGTGGGTGGCAACAGTGAGCTAATGCTGCTGCCTCTGGCTCTCAGTCAGCCTCTCTGCTTCCAAGGGACAGTGTTCAGGGACAGCACTCCATAGCTCTCCCCTGGGACTGCCCCCCTGGGACCAGCACACACAGAACCAGATGTAGTCCCCCACACCAAGCTCAGACATTCCCAGTGAATGTGAACATGGCTGGCAGACCCACATTGCACGCTCCCTCTCTGTGAAGCTCTTCCAAGATGCAAGCATTCTGACAAGGCTTTCCATAAATAACGGGCTCCCTCGCCTGTGTTCCTGGAATATGCAGACACTCAAGTGCCTGACTGATTAAAGCAGGCACCACTTCTTTTTGCAGTCACTAAGGGCAAAGGGCCTGGAGACATCCAAAAATAATGTATGTTCCAAAAGGCAAGGGGGTGTGACTTCCCTTGAGTTCTGAACTTTGTGTGTCCCCATGAAGAACACTTACAACAACATCACAGATGTGTGTTTTGTCTGTCTGGTTGATTTTTTTACAACATGGTTTCAGTATATAGCTTTGGTTATCTGGGAATTCACTCTGTAAACCAGGCTGGCCTGGACTCTCAGAGATCTGCTTGCTTCTGCCTCCCAAGTGCTGGGATTAAATGTGTGTGCCACTATGCCTGGCTACAGAAGTGTATTTTTAAAAGTCCTGCTCTTTTTAAAAAAAAAAAACCAAAGATTCCTTCTCTCTCCCTCCCTAGGGGACCAAGAGCATTGCACACGGTCTTAGTTAGGGTTTTACTGCTGTGAACAGACACCATGACCAAGGCAACTCTTACAAAGAACATTTAATTGAGTCTGGCTTACAGATTCAGGTTCAATCCATTATCATCAAGACAGGAACATGGCGGCGTCCGGGCAGGCATGGTGCAAGAGGAGCTGAGAGTTCTACATCTTCATGTGAAGGCTGCTAAGACTGGCTCCCACATGGTTAGGAGAAAGGTGTCATTGCCCACCCCCACAGTGACACACTTCCTCCAACACAGCCACACCTCCCAATCGTGCCACTCCCTGGGCCGAGCATATTCAAACCACAACTCACATAGACATTGTCAACATAAAAATATGCTGCAGACCATTCCAGGTCAGACGCACAGTGGGCTGCATTGTTTTCTTCTCTCTTAGTTTCATTGTTACCAAATAAGTAAGTTTTCAAGGCTGAAAAGTAGAGAGACTTAAAGGGTGTCACTAGGACTGGATTACTTATGAAATTTCTTTCAGGAACGAAACAGGTTATGGTCCCGAGCAGCTGTTTTCCTTCCCCAAGTCGGAGTTGCCTGAAGAGCAAGCAGGCCTTTTATCTTTACAGCCTACAACACAGATACAATGTGTCTGTCTGTGGCTAACATGTAGCACCGGGCAGCAAAAGAAGAACCAGATAGCAAGGGCTTCAAGTTGGTGAGCAGATAGTCGTTGCTGCTGCACTTGAACAAAGGCACAGACCAGACGATATTCTAAGTGAGCGGATGACACGGGCGTGTTCTAATAAAACTTTATTTATAAGAACAGGCAGCAGGTTGTATTTGCTCTTCAGGCAGCATGACGACAACCAGCGATGTGCACTGTCATTAAACCAATGATATCACGACACTGACACCACTCTACAAAAACTATTCTCCCTCTTGAAGCAGTTGGGGACTTATACTCCCATAGATGCCACTCTCCCTATTGTAAATGCCCTATAGACAGGACAGTGAGAGAAAGGCCCCGGCTTGTTGCTCTATTCTTTTACTGGGGAAACCTGGATTATTCTCAGCAGGAACAGTCTTAGCACGCTTCCATTCCCAAGAATGAAACTTTAATGTGTTTTTTTTTTTCTCTTCCCATTTTAGGTTCAGTAGTAGGACTCAACTTTAGCCCTGCTTTCTTCACATTTCTGTGGGTTTTTTTCTTCCTGATCCAGGAGATACTGGGGTGACCTGCACCCTTTCTTCGATGGCTCACCTATCATGACTAGAACATCCTATGAGGCGAACTTCTGGATGTGTCTGGGGCTTTCCAGAGAGGCATAGTTGAGGGAAACCCTCCCAGAATGCTGGAATGTGGGCGGCACTGTGCCCCTCGCTTCCTTGACTGAGCAAGGAAAAGGCTGGAGGAACAACTTCCACACCTCTCTGGTCCACGCTGTGTGTGGTGCAGCTGCCCATGCTCTTGTTCCGAGGTCCTCTTGCCACGATGGGACGAACCCCTGTAAACACAGAGCCAAAGCACACCCCTGCTTTACATGGGCTTCCCTACCACAGGAATGAGAAACATAACAGACACACCTTAATTTGTCCTTTTGTTGTTTTTAAGGCAGGGTCTCCCATTGCCCAGAGGCACTGTCACTAAGGATGGCCCTGAGTTTCTGACCCTCCTTCTCCCCAGCCTCTGTGATGCTGGAGTCCAAACCCACTTTGCACGTTGGAGCAGCAACCAGCTGCGTCCCCATCCCAGCCTTGCTCCGCCTCTTTAACACGCTCCTGTGTTCTGTCTCTCGCCTCCATGGACGCCATGAATGGGGCAGTCACCACAGAGCTTGTTCTCAGAATTCGGCCTGGATGCTTGACCAGTTCCACTGTGATCCAACCTGCACACCCACACAAGTCCCTAAAAGTGTAAAAGTGAGTTAAAAACCATAGGGATGGGGTACAGAGTTGTCACCAGCAAACGTGTTAACCACTTGATGGAAGCAACACATTCTGTTTACCTTTGTTATTACATTTTTTTATTATTTTAAAACTTTTTAGACAATTTTTTTTTCTTTTTTTCGGAGCTGGGGACCGAACCCAGAGCAAGCGCTTTACCACTGAGCTAAATCCCCAACCCGACAATATATTTTTGATCATATTCTTTCCCCACTGCAAGTCCCCTCAGATTCTTCCCCCACCTTCATATCTATCCAACTTCATCTCCACACCACCCCCCCGCCCCCAGGAGCTGAGGACCGAACCCAGTGTAGCCAATGAGATGCCTCATTCCAAGGCAGCTCTGAGACGCCCCGAAGTGTTGAGATGGAAGAATCCCAGAGGGAGAATGCTAGACAAATCTAAAAGTGAAACCTGTCTGCCTCAGGGCCACAGTTACCTTAACAGTGGTTACTGCAAGGCCCTGGGTTGGTCCCCAGCTCAAAAAAAAAAAGAACCAAAAAAAAAAAAAAAAAAAAAAACAGTGGTTACTGAAGTGTGGCCTGGGCAGGTTGGGGGTAACAATGAGGTGGGTGTACACATGGCTTCTCCAGTTCTACTGTTTGTCGGTGTAGAAATCCTTTCTCACTGATACCTAACTTCCTCCAAGCCCCAGAGTTTCCTAAACTGAGGGAATTTCCTATCTCTGGGGCTGGGGGTGTAGAGTGGAGTGTCTGACAGCAGAGGGCACCAGCAGCACAGCGGCTCCCTGGTCTGTCTGCTTCAGAGACAGCAGGGGCCCTCGTGCACCTAATGAAAGACACCAAGTCTGCCTTCTCTGTCCATCTCTGGACACTTCCACCTCCAAGTGTCCTTTCATCCTCTCCACACTCAAGCAGCCCCAGTCCACACACGCAATGAACACACCAGGGTGCGCATGCACATCCTACTGTATTGATCTGTCCTTCTGCCTCCATCCCGGGCTATGTGGAGAAGGCAGCCCAGCTTCTCTCCGGGCTTCACTGCACCCGTGGTAGGTTTTAGGTGTCTAGCAGGCAGCCTGTCCCCTCTGCGATGCTCTCAGTATCTCAATGCCACAGAGGATGAGGATGGAGAGCGGGCATGGCTGAGCTTGTAGTAAGGGAACTGCCAGAGAACCTGATTAGATTTGATGCCAAGTGTCCTGCAGAGTTCAAGTTGCCAGGTGACTCCGGGCTGCCTGCTGGCTGACAGTCCCACCCACCATCTGAGGCGTGTGTGTGTGCGTGTGTGTGCGTGTGTGTGTGTTTTGGTCCCAAATCATGGCCACCTTCTGCCCACACTGTGCTTCTAGCACAACTGAGGTCATGTTAGAGGGACCATTCTGCCCTTAAAAACCCATAGGCTGCCAACAGCTGCCAAAACTGGAACAGAGACCTAATCCATCAGCGACCTAGTCCATGGTTCCAGGAAAAGCCCTGCTTTTCAGCTTCTGTAATTCTGCTTCTTGATAGGGAAATTTGACAACCAGGATGTGGGTTTTGTGCATAAAAGACAAAGGGCCTTTGCTCTGAATAATGGCCTTTATTCTGAAGCCACAGGATGGAGAAGCCATGGGAGGGAGTGCTGGGTCTGTGCTGTGAGCCTACCCTCCTTTTGGACACTGAGTTGATGTAATAGTAAGGAGAGAGATTTTTGGTTTTTCGTTTTCCCCTGTTACTTAGGGTTTCTTTAGAAGCAAGTTATAGAAAATCCTGACCAAGGAGGGTTTTAAAAAATCTTTTAAATCCCAGCACATGGGAGGAAAATGCAGGTGAATCTCTGAGTTTGAGGCCTGTCTGGTCTACATAGTGAATTCCAGGACAGCCACAGCTACATAGTGAGACCCTTTCCCAAACACACACACAATTATCTCGAGAAAACTTGCAGCCTTTAAAATGTTGGTCATTAGGAGTCTCCAATCCAGTCCATGGGCTTTATGTATCCAGGAACAGTTAACATTGTCCCAACCAAAAAAATTTATAAATTTAGTTAAAACAACATGAGATTTTTGTTGCAATTTTCTTTTTGATAACTCAATCGTTCAGTTTGGGGCATGAATTCTGTAGATGACAATATTGTATCTCAGTGTCAAAAGACTGGACATCCGTGTAAATCAGGAGACAAGTAGGGGTTCATTGTAAGACTTCAGTAAACCAGAGTGGCTCTAAGAGATAATAAATCATGCTATTGAGCCAAGCACAGCAGGAGACATGGCCTATGGGAGGACACCCATCGGATGTGCCGGTTTCCTTTCCAAGTCCTTCCAAACTGCTCTTCCTTTTTTTTTTGTTTTTTTTTTTTTTTTTTTTTTTTTTTTTCGAGCTGGGGACCGAACCCAGGGCCTTGCGCTTCCTAGGCAAGCGCTCTACCACTGAGCTAAATCCCCAACCCATCCAAACTGCTCTTCCAAAAGCCCACATGGGGTCCACATTCCCTGGTGGGGAGATGTAACTGTGTCACGTGATGGGGAGAGGAAGGACCACGTGCTGACCTGAGAGGCATTCCTCCGAAGCTTATTGGGTACAGTTTTCCCATTCCTGAGTGTTATCGCCTTGCTCTCCTGCTGGCTGGCGTGTTTTCCCTACAGTTCTATCAACTCCTGTACCCATCAGAAGTTACCATTGTCCCCACAGCACCTTAACTATAACTTCACACAGCTCAGTTTCCCTTCAGTTAAGCTGTCTTGTCCCTCAGCATCCGCCTTCACATTTATCCTTGCAACAACTCCACATGTTTTTCTTTATAGATTTGGAGCAGGTGGCAGCAGGGGGTCTCACACTGCAACCTTGTTGGCCTGGAACTATCTAGACCAGGCTGGCCTCAGACTTACAAAGACCTGCTCCTTCTGCCTCTAGGTAGGGATTAAAGACGGGCACGCTGACACAGCTGGCCTTTTTAAGACAAGATCTCACGTAGCCCAGCCTGGCCTCCAAGTTCTTACACAGCTGCAGAAACCAACTCCTGATCCTTCTGTCTCCAACTCCCAGGTGTGGTGATATCAGACGCGGGCCCTGTGTCCAATTTACACGGCCATGAGAGTAAAACTCAGGGCTAAGTAGGGACTTCATCAACTGAGCTACATCCCAAGGCCCCCATAGTTATCAAAATCTGTTCACGTTTTCCAACTGATTTTCCATGTCTTATTACACCTCGGATTCTTTAGAATGCTGTTACACTAAAGAGAGTGGGGGGTGTGGTCTGTGTGCCGCTGGCAAGCTGAGACCCGCTGTCTCATCCCTGAGAAGGTAACACGCGAGCTACATTTGCTTGTATGCTACTCCACTCTAGCCGTGTCTGGCAGGGGCACGTGAAGCTGTGTGGTCCCTGTCATCCTCAGAGGAGAGAGTAGCACAGCAGAAACCCAGGAGCCTCTCCTCTGCAGGACTGGGGGCAGGGAGCCGAACTCACAGAGACCCTTTTCCATCAGACGCCACCAGCCAGCATCCGCACACGCCAGTCCCATGCATGGCCTCTGGTGTCCGCCGAGGTCCTCTGTTGTTTTAGATTTTTGGACCTAACCCTGGACACTGCACGGTTGCAGTGCTCATCGGTTCCGGTGTCCTCCCCCAGGCACCTGCTGCTGCTAGACTGCCTGTCCCTCACTCTGGCACTGTGGCTGGCATCCCGCTTCTTCCTCAGCCTGGGCAGGGCTTGGGATCGGGGCAGGCACTAGCAGACTTTCCAGAAAATAAGTTGTTTTCTCTTTTTTTCCTCTTTTCTCTTCCCACCTGTTTGACTGTGAAAAGTTCTCAGGGAGAACTTCTCCTCGGGATGGAGGTCCTCTAACTCAATGACCAGACCGAGACCACCGGATGTAATTAGCAAGAGGATTTGGTTTATTGTCGGGATACACAGGCACAGACACCTGTGGGCGCTTCAGTCACTCGGGGGACTGGCGCGCCCCACGGAACCAAGGATGGGCTTTTTATAGGATTCTGGGGAGCAGAAGCAAGCATACAGAAGCAGATGCATGGTTACAGGGATATAATTGGTGGATTCTAATGTGGCAAGGGTTCAGCCCGGGGGCAAGTTTCCTAGCTACCTTCCTGGAACATAACGACTGACTCGGCCCCCCAAAGGTTTAGCCCGGGGGCAAGTTCCCTAGCTACCTTCCTGAAACATAAGACTGACTCGGCCCCCCACCAGGGTGTGGGACCTCTCCCGGGGCTTTTCTCATTGTCAGGCGCTCAACCGCAGTCGTCCTGTTGCCATGTCTTCAACCATACACATCCTGCTTGGCAGCCGCTGTGTACTCAGTGTTCTAACCTTTCTCTGAACCAGTCATCTTAAGTACAGCCTTGCAAAATGGCGTTACTGCTGCTAAGCTGGGGTCTTTCATTCCCCCATTTTCTTTTAGACTTGAGTAAAATCCTTTACTCAAATCGAATTCTAAGGAATCTCTTTCTGTTGTCTTATCCTCTGGTATTGTTGGGTGAGAACAAGCGTCTGAATGACTGAGAGTCTGTTCTTTATGAACTGCATCAATCTGTTTAGAATGCAGGGGCCCAAGAGGAGGATTAGGAGGAGAATGATTAAGGGTCCCATCAAGGTGGACACCAGGGTAGCAAACCAAGGGGATCTATTAAACCAGCTCTCGAACCATCCCTGATGCGCTTCTCTGTCTGCCTTTTGTCTAACCTTTTTCTAAGTTTATTCATGGAGTCTTTAATTACTCTTGAATGACAGTTCTGAATTCTCTATAAGCCTTGTATTGTAACAGCAGATGTCTTTGTGCTGCCCTTGCAGCACCTAGATAGCCTTAGCCCTAAGTAATTCTCAACTCCTCTTTTGTGTCTTACTAAGTCTTTAGCATCAGGATTCCAATCTGGACACTATCTAAACCTATACACCAAGGTCATGACTAGCTTTTAGAACTTCTAAACTTATACAGATTGTGATCCCCGAGGCACAGTCCCAAGAAGTGTTAGGAGTACTAGCATATGCAATGTTATATCATTTGTAATGGAAATCAAGCCTATCCCACACCTATCTTGATAGAACCCAGGACAAACATGACTGAATTTCCCTCTAGGTCCCAGCTCTCAGCCCCAACAGCTAGTACACGGCTGGTGAGGGCTGAGAATTGACAGCTGTCAGGGTGGTCAGCAGCACCAGGTACAGTCCTTTCCAGCGAGGCTCGAATGTCTGGGCTCAGTGTAGCTGCAGTCTCCGACCTGGAACTCAGGGTCTCCGGGGCATAGGCTGCTGTCAGCTGTGAGCAGATTTCTTTCTGTATCACCTGTAGGTCTTTTAGCCTGGCACACAAATCATTATTACTATGGCACTATGACATGTTGGTTCAGTAACATCATCTAATACAGTCAGGGGGGCTGAGGCCCCATTTAAGATCTCAAAGGGGTAAGGCTGAATCTGGAAAAGGTATTTCTTGCTCTGAAGAGAGCAAGAAGGAAGGAGTATCACCCAGTCTGTGCCAGTCTCCATGGTCAATTTGGTCAGGGTCTCCTTTAGAGTTCTATTTATTTACTCTACCTGTCCTGAACTTTGAGGTCTGTAAATACAATGTAATTTCTAATCGACCTCTAAATACTTGGCCACACCCTGGCTTACCTTGGCAACGAAAGTAGGGCTGTTGTCTGACCAGATTACCTTGGGCATTCTAAATCGGGGGAAGATTTCTTCCAGTATCTTCTTGATGATTGTAGAGGCCGTCTCTCGTTTGGTGAGGAGCCCTGTTTGCTTGTTAAGCATTCACTTATTGACATATCTTATATTTCTTATTGCCTCTCTGGCCAAAATCTTAAAGTCTATTATATACACTTAACTACTTGGACAAACTTTTTATCTCCTAAATGAGTCCATTTCTGTATTTGGCAAAGTGAGTCTTTTCCTTGTTCTCTGGGGATTATAGCTTTCCCCTCAAGTGCGTCATTGTTTTTTTTTTTTTTTTCGTTTAAGCAATTTGGGCCTTTTCTTCTGTTTTACATTCTAAGTGAGGCCATCTCTTAGTCCAATCCCAGTTCCCAGTGGCTGTCTCTTGCAGGCCTGTAACCAGGATAGGCTCCTGCATAGCCATTTCCTGAGCCACTTTATCTGCTTTGTTACTGCCCCATGTCACTGAATCTCTTCCCTCCTGTTTTCCTGGGCAATGAATAGTACTCACAGTTGTTGGCTTCACCCAGGGCATCCAAGAGATGGCAAAGGCATCTGCAGTGCTGATGTGCTGGGGGCGTAGAAGTTCAGCCATCCCAGATGACATCGTTTTGTTCACCATGGCAGCACCCACTTCCTCGGCTTTCAGCAGCGGTCAATCAGCCAGTCGCAGAGGTCTTTCCTCCACCCATGGGCTTCTGCCAGTGCTTGACACTCGTGCTGTGGTGGCTCCAGGTCCGGACTGGGCAGCAAGGTGACCAGATTGTCCCCACCCGGTAGAGAATCTAGTCCATGGCAGCTGACCAGTGGTCCCATCTTTTGGGACACTCTATTCAAAGGCAAACATCAGCCACTCTATCACAGTTTAAGTCCTGATGGGTGATGATTGTTAGTGCCCGGCTAGCAGGAGTGATATGTTCCAAGCAGAACAGCGCTAAGCCATTCATCTCTCAGCATCAGGTACTGGTGCACTGAGACAGGTCTTAAGCTCCACATACACAGTCTGTAGATATGCATACACATGGCCTCACCCAGCCATTTCAGCCCACGCAAGCCATTTTGGGGAGCAATTTTCTCATGAGCAAGGGATGGGGGCAGTCAGGGATGACTATGAACTAGTGGGTTATCCGGCCCACGCCAAGGTCCACTGTTCTTCGGGCAGTCCATAAGTATTGTTCGTTGTCAGTAGCCCCTTGCACTCAAGGTCTTTGGATATTGGCCCACTGGGGGCATAGGAGCACAGAGCATTGGGTCCCTGTACATAGCCAGCACTCTAGGACCAAGAAGCTCTCCAGTGGCCCCTCTTGTTCTTTCTTGGGTAGTCCCTGACCCAGTGTCCTTTTTCTTTGCATTAGGCACACTGATCTTTAGCCAGGAATTCTCTTCTGTTGCCAGGTACTATCTTCCTAGGTTCCCTAACTACTGTGGCCAGTATATGATCCTCTCTCATCTTTTATCTCTCTTTAGCTCTCTAACTTTTTTTTTCAGCAACTTAGCTTAACTCTTTATATCTTTTCCTTATCTTAGCCAGATTGGTGGGGCATTTTCTAGCCCCTCAGAGACCCACCCTTGGAGCCTGGCGGCAGACCTGGAGCACTCCCTACCTTCAGGCGTATTGAAGTCAACAGTCAGGAGCCTTCCATCCATGTCTGGAACATTCTTTCTGTCCTCTAATAGGATTCTGTCTTTCCTCAGTGGTAAAGAAGACCTGTGACAGCTACTAACAAGCATCTCAAATGGGATGGTGAGAAAACAAGAGAATCTTGAGAATAGAGGTCTACTGAAGAGGGCAAACAGCATTTAGTCACACAACTAAACCAGGAGGCTCTCTTGGGACAAAAAGGCCATTGTAAATATAAACACAACTTTGTCTATGAAACAGAAAGGCGAGCAGAGGGGCAGCCTATCTGTTACCGGCTGTCTCTCTGGACTTAGATTTTCCCTTCAGGAGTACCTCTCTTCAGTGTCAGCTTGGTGGCTTTGCCTCTCAAGAGAACCAGCCTCCAAAATGACACTAGGCTTCTCAAAAAGATTAACAGACAAAAAAAAACAGAAATGCACAAAAAAAAAGACAACTGGCCACCGCAAGATCACCACAAAACCAAACTGATTCAGATGGGAGCTTCCGTGAGCTCACCAAAAACAGATGAAGGGGAGCGGATTCCACATCACTCTTCTTTCCCAACCAGAATACAAAACAAAGACCTAAGACACACAGACAAAAACCACTCTGGAAATACAGATGGCCAGGACGGCAGGTCTTTTCTCCAATCCAGGAGAATCACTGAATCCTCACAGGCACCCAGATGGGAATCTCCCAGGTGTCCCTGGGGTCCCTCCTCACCTCCTGGGACGTCTCCCAGGGCAGTGCAATCAGTGAGCCCCAGGCACGTCTACCGCTCACACTCGCTTCTCTCCTGAGAAACAAGCCTCCCTCTCAGCCCGAGATGGGAGTGACTGCGAAACCAGAACTCCAGAACTCGAGAGCAAATACAGACCCAGAGTAGCAAATACAGACCCAGAGTTGTAAATACAGACCCAGAGTTTAGCCGGCACAAAACACAGACACAGACAAAGACACAGATGTTATCTCACCTCCAAGTGGGTCTTTGGAGACGAGGGTGGTCACCCATCCCGGACGAGCCCCCAAATGAAAGACCCCCAGAGTGGGGAGACCCTCACTCAAGTCTCGGGATGACGCAACCCCCCAAGAACTCACACAAGACTGTCCTTGTTGTAATTACATGAGGTTTATCGATAGCAACCAGTGCACTGGGGTCGAGACTCGTATCCCACACAGGGGCAGTGGAGTTCGACCCTGAGAGGCTGGGAGAAGAGGTATTCAAAGGGAGAAACCACAACCTGAGGGGGCAGGGATGGCGTCATAGAATAACAGTGAAAAATCACAAGGAAGAACTCTCTGTCTCCCAAGATTGTTTCCTAGGAGAAGCTGTCTCTTACTTCTCAGATTGTTTAACTTCATGGTCCGCTAGTTCTTAGGAGACGTTGTTTCCTGCTTCTCAAAATTGTTCTCTAAGATTTATGGTCAGCTAGTCTCTGGGAGAAAGCTGTTGAACTGGCCAATGTAATTATAATAGGGCTAGCAGATAAAGCAGGCTCCCTTAAAGAACTTTTCATAATGAACACTCTCCTTCTGTGAGCAAGTGTTGAAGGTCTGGCTACTGAAAGCAGCAACTGGAATTATTATTATTTTTTTTTAGGGCCAAAAGTCTCATAAAACAACCACTAACTCCACGCTATCTTTTTGTTGTCAAAGCGTTAACCCTGGCAGGCCTCATCACCTTGAAACTCCTCTTACACTGACTTGGCCTGAGCTGCGCCACTGCCCACGCGCAGCCCGCAGCTTGCTAGCAGGCCTGTATGCTCACCACCCTCAGCCCCTACATTTTTCTACTCTGTGTTGTCCTTTCCTTAGAAGCTGTGAATGTTTAAGCAACAGGGAGAAATTTTCTTTAGGATCTAAGGTAAAGCTTTCAGGCTCTTGTTAATACCTGTTGTAGACGGGGGGCACTCACTAACCTGGAGTCCTTCATACACAACTGTTAATAGCAGCTCGACTGGACAAGGGGAGCAAAGGGAGGGGCATCTCTCCTTGGGGAGGAGGCTCAAGAGAGAAAGACAAAACTCCCTGGCAGAAAACAATTTCTCTCAAGCAAATTATTTTTAACTTTTAACTTAAGCACCAGGAGGACCAAGTAAAACTCTTTGATGAACAAAGCAAACAGTTTCATGATTTTCAACACAGTCATCGGTACAAGATTTTAAACACAGTCGTCAGTCCAAATTCAAACACGAAACAAAAGTCAAAAAGACACTAACAGACACCAACACGTCCAGAAAACCACAGTCAGGTCACAAAGAAGACAAACAATTCCAACAGTCAAACAAGTAACAAACAGACGCGCCGCACGGCTTTGGTACCAAACTGAAAGCAAAAAGTCAGATGGAGGTGGCAAAGGTCCGGGGCCCTCTGAAAGCCAAAAATACAGACAGAGGTGCCGTAAGTCCGGATCCTCCTCCTCTAACCAGAGTCCCAGATTGAGCCCCGAAAAGTCGGGCTCCTAACACCCTTGGAACGTCTTCCAGGGCTGCGGGGCGAGAAGTCCGAGCTCGTCAGCTCCTTCTTCGTCCCGCCCAAATTCCAAACAACCTGGCTGAGCGCTCACAGAACAGACAGAATAGGGCAGAACGAGACAGAATCAGACAGACGCCGGCCGGCTTACCTCCCAGTGGGTGGTCGGTGGTCCCTGGGTAGAGGATCTCCTTTCCCGGCCAACGCACCAAATGAAAAGTTCTCAGGGAGAACTTCTCCTCGGGATGGAGGTCCTCTAACTCAATGACCAGACCGAGACCACCGGATGTAATTAGCAAGAGGATTTGGTTTATTGTCGGGATACACAGGCACAGACACCTGTGGGCGCTTCAGTCACTCGGGGGACTGGCGCGCCCCACGGAACCAAGGATGGGCTTTTTATAGGATTCTGGGGAGCAGAAGCAAGCATACAGAAGCAGATGCATGGTTACAGGGATATAATTGGTGGATTCTAATGTGGCAAGGGTTCAGCCCGGGGGCAAGTTTCCTAGCTACCTTCCTGGAACATAACGACTGACTCGGCCCCCCACCAGGGTGTGGGACCTCTCCCGGGGCTTTTCTCATTGTCAGGCGCTCAACCGCAGTCGTCCTGTTGCCATGTCTTCAACCATACACATCCTGCTTGGCAGCCGCTGTGTACTCAGTGTTCTAACCTTTCTCTGAACCAGTCATCTTAAGTACAGCCTTGCAAAATGGCGTTACTGCTGCTAAGCTGGGGTCTTTCAACTGCTCTCTGGTGCCTCTGATGTGTCAGAACTGGATTCTAACGTTAGGAGGACATAAATTCACCCCCCAAGGGCATCTGTAGACTGAAATACTCTGAAGTCCACTACAACTTTAATTTTAGCTTCAGTAATTGTGCCTGCAGTCTGTGACTTGCTTTTGACAGGACAGACTATTTGAAGTCACTCAGAGAATGGTGAGGCCCCATGCAGTGTGGAAGAGAACATGTGGGGAGCCCAGTTCTCGGCCTGCCTCTACTCCTCCCCTGAGGCCATGCACCAGGCCTTTGGGTGCCCTCACGGGAATTCCTGAGTGAAGCTGGAGCACATTCAGTCGGGGGAGGTTTTGGGAAGGTGCAAAGTCTGCCCCAGACCCAACCTCCCACAGATGGTCATGTGCCCTGTGTAAGTGTTTATGTGTATGCATGTGTTTGAACATGAACTATGGAAGTTCAGCCCAATACATAAGGCCAGGTCTTTAATGCTCCACAGGGGGAACAGTTCCAAATCTCACACAAACACACACAAAAAACACACACACAAACACACACACACACACACACACAGAGAGAGAGAGAGAGAGAGAGAGAGAGAGAGAGAGAGAGAACTCAGAGCAAATGCTCTATCATGAAGCTACAAAGCCCAGCCCTGAACTTTCTAGTAACTTTGTTTTGAGACAGGGTCTTACCACATAGCTCTGGCTGTCCTGGAACGCACTCTGTAGACCAGGCTGGCCTCAGAGATCCACCTGCCTCTGCCTCCCAAGTCCTGGGATTAAAAAATGTATGCCACGCTGCCTAGCCATCTGAGGTGCTGGAAACAGAGCCTGGCAGATATCTGAACTCAGGGAGTGAGAGGGTCGCACTCCCTCTAAAGGCCCTGGTAGGATCCATCCGCCACTCTAGACGTGGGCGACCCAGGTGTTCTTGCACTCTGTGGCAGCATTGCTCCAGTTCCTGCCTGTTTCTACACCCACCTCAGCTCCTACCCTTGCTGGTCATCTAGCACACTCACTAGACACTGGATCAGAACCTACTAGAATCAAATGGCTTATCTCCAAACTGTAAGCTGACCAAATAAAAAGCAATCCAAGACTTCTGGGAGATATGGATTCTAGTGGGACACTGTGGCGGTTTGAATGAGAACGGTCCCCGAAGGCACATATGTTTAAGTGCTTGGTCCCACGCCCGTGGACATGTTTGGAAAAGATCATGATGTGTGGCCTAGTGGAAGGAGGTATGTCACCTGGGGTAGGCTGTGTGGTTCAGAAGTCCACACCAGGTCTAGTCACTCTGTCTGCAGCCACAGACCAGGATGTAAGCTCTCAGCTATTGCTGCAGCGCCAGGCCCGTCTGCTTTCAACCTTGGTCATGGACTCCCCCTCTAAAACTGTAAACAAGGTCCCAATTAAATGCCTCCTTTTGTAAGACTTGCCTTGGTCGTGGTGTCTCTTCAGAGCAATACAACAGTACCTAAGACACCTTTCAACCTGCTCGTAATATAAAAATACTGTTCTCTTCAAGGCCCTGAGAGGTGTCTCACCAGCTGCTGCCGTCAGTCACTGCTTCTTTAAGAGAAGGTTCTAGAGACAGATCCCTACTGTGATGTTCGAGATCCCCCTGGTTGAGGGACCTGCACACTTACTATTTAAGTGAGAGATGTCAGAAACAGATGGTCACATTTCTGTCCACACTGACCGTTCGTGGTAACAATAAACTCACGGCTATGTTGATCCCATTGGCTTGAGTTTACTGAGTACCTTGCACCTGTAGACGTTACCATATCAACCACAGGCTCTTCTACACCATCATGGCTCACACATTACACCAATACTTACAGTACAGATTGTCCAGGATTGGGTGAAGGAGGCTGCGGGGCTCAAAGTGTGCTTCCTGCCGGCTGGAGCAGAGAGCAAAGGGAGGCGGGAGGTGGTCAGCTGTCGAGAAACCTGTGCGAGAGCTTGTTTTAGGTTGAGCTGTTTCAAGTACACATCTGGCGCTGGGTGAACTGGGTTTTAGGTGAGCCACGAATGTCGCCAAGGCAGGATCATGTGGTCAGGAGTCCCACATATGGAGTCTCCATTGGATGCACATGAAGGTCTGATGACAAGTACCCGGCTAGAACTAGGCCTCAGGGGCAGGTGACCCTGGATAAGCCACTGCATGCTGCTGGGGTGGGGCATTCATGGGCCTGGTTTCCGGAAATGGTTTTGGCGTTTCCATGTTTGTACGTGTATTGGGTCAGTCTGAGTGGTCGTACTTTGTGCATACGTGAATAAGCTAGGGCTCAGCTGAGCCTCACAGTTTGTGCAGGGCACAGGGTGGCTGCCTGCTCGTGCCCACAGGGGCAGGGCCCTGCCTCGGCATCTGCTCTCCAAGTGGAACAAGTCACCGCTTCATAGAGTGGAGTCCCCCGGCCAGGCCCAGCCTGAGAGCCGCCGTCCTACATGCACAGGCCTGTGCTCGGCAGCCACCTCTCCTGCGTCAGGGAGTCCGCCACAAGCAGAGGCCACAACTGTCTTCCCATGACTTGGATGAGGGAGTTTCAGTGGGTGGGGGTTGGAAGAAGCTTGGGGGGGGGGCACAGGTTGAGTGTGCTGTAAAAATAAAATCGGATGGTTCATGGGTGCCTCGAGCCAGATTAGGCCCAGCTACAAAGGAACAGAGAACGCCAGACTCTGCAAATTCCTGCTGCTCTGGCCACACTACCAATCTCTGCTTAGCCGCCACCGCCACCACCCCTGAGACCCCAATGGAGATTTAGAGCAGAAAACTGCCCACAGCCAAGCTCGCCTGCAAGGCCCTTTATCTGATAAGCTTTACTTTCTCAGGGTGTAAAGCGTAGGGAGGGTCTGGTTTTTGTCAGCAAAGATAAGACCTAGAGGTAAGAAGATTATTCCCTCCTGGCACGGAAGAGGGAGGCCGTGAGTTAGGACTGTAAGCTGTTCGAGCAGTGTGCCTGCCATGCTGGGCTGAGGTCCGGCCTTACGGAGTGGTCTTATTATGGAATGAGAATGGTTTATCACAGGTTCTGCTCTCGAGCTGGACACAGCAGGGATGGTACCTTCCACCTTTGTCAGACTCCTGTGTGCACCTAAGGCTGGCCTTGGAGGCGAGAAAGAAGCCTAGGAACCCCCAACAGCCAATCGTGGGAGAGACTAATGAATAGAATGGGAGATAGCCCAGCAGTGGGAAGCTGGCGATGCCCATCCTGAGGCCATGGAGTCTGAGGAGAGGCCTAGGGACCAGCTGAGGCTCAAAGACAGGGCTTCAGAGAGGGCATGTGGGTAGGCGGGGAGGAGAGTGTGCTGGGAGCATGGACCATCAGAGACCATCAGATGAGGAACAGAGAGAGAAACCTACCCAGAAAGCCCAGTGCCTCCCTGGCTGCACACGGCTCGTTCTGTCTCGTTATGTCTCAGTGAAGCAGGCCGGGTGTGAAATGAGGTAGAGTGAAGAGCTTGGGGGCCCTCATTCCCTGCAGCACCAGTGCCTAGGAGGTGCCTCAGCCCCTGTGAGGCCTGCAAGGCCTGGAGTCGCTGGCTGACATAAAGAGCTGCCACAGGAGACAGGAAATAACAAAACGTGGTGTATGTGTATGAAAATGTCACACAGACACAGTGGGGCCCAGTACCATGCACACTAACTTAAAAATAACAATTTTTAAGAAGTACAGGAAGGTGGAGCGCCCAGGCCAAGCTTTGGACAACCCAGTGTTCTCCGCTGACTTTGCTGCCAGCTGCTGTTGTCTCTGGCAAAGCCATGGCTTTAAGATCTAACGACAGGTGGCAGGATGTTCCCAAGGGTTCAGGTCAGGACTAGGGACAGCTGAGGCCACACTGCCTGCCAAGGGCCTGAGTTCACACCCTAGAGCCAGGTCGGGGGTGGATGCCAGTCTCCTGCACACAGGGGATTCTGTCATCGAGGTCCCTACAGAAAGCCCAGAACAGGGGCTGCACATGGTGGTGTCTCCTGTAATTTCTAAATTAGGGAGGTAGAAGCAAGGCCAGCCTCAGCTATACAGTATGGGCTATGTGAGACCGTCTTAAAAAATAAAGAAGGAAGGAAGGAAGGAAGGAAGCAAGGGAGAGGGGGACAGAGGGAGGGAGGGAGGGGAGGGAGGTGGGAGGGAGGGAGGGAGGAATGGAGAGAGGGGAGGGAGGGAGGGAGGGAGGGAGGGGGGGATGGAGGGAGGGATGGAGGGGGGATGAGGGGGGGGGGGGGGGAGGGGGGGGGGGGGGGGGGGGGGGGGAGGGAGGGGGGGAGGGAGGGAGGGAGGGGGGGGGGGGGGAGGGAGGAGGAAGGGGAGGGGGGGGGGGGGGGGAGGGGGGGGGGGAAGGGGGGGGGGGGGGAGAGGGAGGGAGGGGGGAGGGAGGGGGGGAGGGAGGGAGGGAGGGGGGGAGGGAGGGGGGAGGGAGAGAGGGAGGAGGGAGAGAGGGAGGGAGGGAGAGGGGGAGGGAGGGAGGGAGGGAGGGAGGGAGGGAGGGAGGGAGAGGGAGGGGGGAGGGAGGGAGGGAGGAGGGGGTGAGGGAGGAGGGAGGGAGGGAGAAGGGAGGGAGGGGGGAGGGAGGGAGGGAGGGGAGGGAGGAGAGGAGGGAGGAGGGGGGGAGGGAGGGGGAGGGAGTAGGAGTGAGAAAAGAATGAGAGTTTAGAAGGAGCAGAAAGAAGAGGGAGGGAGGGAGAAGGGAGAGGAGAAGGAGAGGGGGAGGGAGGGAGGGAGGGAGGGGAAGGGGGAAGGGGAGGAAGGAAGGGAGGGGGGGGAAGGAGGGAAGAAGGGAGGGAGGGAGGGAGAGAGAGGGAGGGGGTGAGGGGGAGGGAGGGGGGGGGAGGGGGGGGGAGGGGGAGGGGGAGGGGAGGGAGGGAGGGGGGAGGGGGGGGGAGGGGGGAGGGAGAGGGAGGAAGGAGGAAGGGGAAGGGAGGGGGGGGGGGGAGGGGGGGGGAGGGGGAAAGAAAGAAAGAAAGGGGAAAGGGGAAAGAGGGGAGGGAGGGAGGGAGGGAGGGAGGGGGGGAGGGAGGGAGGGAGGGAGAGAGGGAGGGAGGGGAGGGAGGGAGGGAGGAAGGGAGGGAGGGAGGGAGGGAGGGAGGGAGGGAGGAAGGGAGGGAGGGAGGGAGGGAGGGAGAGAGGGAGAGAGGGAGGGAGAGAGAGAGAGGAGAGAGGGAGAGGGAGGGAGGGAGAGAGAGAGAGAGAGAGAGGAGGGAGAGAGAGAGAGAGAGAGGAGAGAGGGGGAGGGAGGGAGGGAGGGAGAGAGAGGGAGGGAGGGAGGGGGAGAGAGGGAGGGAGGAGGGAGGGAGGGAGGAGGGAGGGAGGGAGAGAGGGAGGGAGGGAGGGGGAGGGAGGGAGGGAGAGAGGGAGGGAGGGAAAGCCAGAACTAGACTGGGACCAGAGCAGAGGAGAGCGAGTCACCATGTCAGGCCAACAGGGCTTTACTGTGCACAAAACTGCATGGATGCAGTTAGTCACCTGGCAAACAGACTCAGATGGAGTATGGCTGCTGGTGTATGAAGCCGTTCTGAGAGAGGAGGACCGAGTCAGAGACAACAGATCCAGTTGGGGCAATAGTAAATATTAGCTGAGCTAAATTAAAATTAGGATAGTAAAGAGATCAGTTCAGATGATTTAAACTTTTTACAAAGTTAGCGGTCCATCTAGGCTAGAGAGACGGCTCAACTGCCTGCTCTTTCAGAGGTCTAGCTTGGATTCCTAGCACCCCTGTGGTGGCCCCCAACCATCTGTAACTCCAGGTCTGGAGGATCTGATGACCTCTTCTGCCTCAGAAGTCACCGTACACACATAGTGCTCAGACACAAATGCAAACAAAGCACCCATACACATAGGAGGGGGTAATTTACCATTGAAGATGATTGATTTAAACTCACCTGGTTTACTCGATGGTTTGCTCTAGAGTTTCTGGTGACTGCAGCTCTCAGATGTGAAAACCAATTATTTTATTCAAGTGAGCTTTGCTTTCTAGTAAAATCGCTCTGTGTGTGTGTGTGTGTGTGTGTGTGTGTGTGTGTGTGTGTGTACTCAAGCAAGAGTTTGACTCCATGGGCATGGAGCAACATCGATACAAGAGCTCCATTCTAAAGACGCCACATCACGTCAAGGGTGCTGTAGAAGCATTCAAGGCTGGGGCTAAGATCTAATGGAGTCTGACTGAGTGTTGAATCTGCTGGCTTTTCCTGAAGCAAGGACCAAAGAGAAAAAGTTGAAATGCCCTTGATAACTATCTGAGACGTCTATCCCAGCACCCCCAGGTTCATCTGAAGACCTCACCAAATGCTGTCAGCACAAGACTATGTTTCTCAGCAACAAGGATATGGAAATGTGGGCTTCTCAAGGCAGGCAGGAAGGTCAGACCTAAAGCCCAAGATTAGAGGAGGCAGAGACTCAGGAAGGAGGAACTGCAGTGTGAAGGAGAAGACCCAGGAACCCAGGGAACCTGCTCATAGGTTTCTCCACACAAAAGTATTTTAAAGGTTTGTTGGTTTTGGGGTGTGTGTGTGTGTGTGTGTGTGTGTGTGTATGTGTATGTGTATGTGAGTGTGCGTGTGCATTTGTGCACACAGGTTCATGTGCCTGAACTCCTGGAACTGGACTTATAGGCCGAGAGAGTCAGGCATCAGTAAAATTACCACGTCTTAGCCTCAGAAGAACTTTTCAAAGAACAATTTGCAAAGAGTTAGAAAACAAACAAACAGACACCTTCCCAGTCCTGTGACTGTGGATATAAAAATGAGCAGTGAGCAAGGAGTGCCTGAGTGTTAATCCTGGCCAGCCTCTCCCCCCCATCCCCCACCGCTCTGAGCCACCAGTTGGGAGGACAGCAACACAATGGACCCAACCAGCTCAGTCTTCCAGGCAGCTGTAGGAGGGGAAATCTTTAAATAGGGACAGCTGCTGCTTTCTCAGGGCTATTTCTGGGCATGTGGCTGTTTAGTTCAGGTGAAACACTATGAAATATCAAACAAGAATCTTATAAATCAGCTTAGCCACACGGATGTGTCTCCTAATCCATGTAAAGGAACACACAAAGCGGATCATATGTTAAACAGACTTTAACAGGAATCTGTAACCGTGTGTGTAGGAGACCTGTAGCTTATCTACAGTAACCAACAGGAAGCCATACTTCTGCAACAATGCACCCAAAGCTGCCAAGGCTTAACAGCTCCAAGCTTCCATCCCCAGAGCAGCCAAAAGCAAAGGGCTCCCTGCCAACTGCATCTCTTACACTGACCTGTTCGCTACTGGATCCTCACACAACTCGGTGGCCAGGCAGAGAGCCGGCTATGCTCCCAAATGCAAACCTTCAACAGCTTGCCTGAGGCTGCGGCTGAAATAGCAAACTGTCCAGAGAGTCGTGTTGAATATGGAGAAGCAGGGAAGGGGGCCTTCAATCGAGGTCACCACCACAGGGTCTCTTGAGGAGAGAGACTGAACCCAAGAGTGAACACTGATGTCGAGTGGGCTTTCAGAACCAAAGGCCGTGTTCAGACCATGGCAAGGGGGAGCTCCAGGGGGAAAGAGGATTGCAGCAGGGTGGACCTGACAGGAATCTCTGAAGGCAAGACACAGTCAGACACCTCCTGGGAGATGGGGGAGGCTAAGGTCCGAGGGAAGAGCCTAAAGCAGCCGGGTGGGTTTCTGAAAACGGTGCAGACATGCACAAAAGCCCTAAATCGGGGTGTAGGGATGGGGGTGTGCTGCCTTTTGCCTCTGGACCACTTATTAAATCTAGAGTTGTCCAATAATCTAGAGGTGAGTTTTGTGACATTGTGACATGATATCATCTACAAATTTCATGTGTGATAACACTGAAGTCACCAAACAGAAAAAAGGAAATCTCAGAATGTTTTAAGCACGCAGAGGCCTTCATGTTGGGCTGTGTTCATAGCTTTCCTGCCCCATTTGGCTCACTGGCTTGGACTGGACACTCTGCTCCATCCTGGGTTATGTATTATTGTGGTCTTGTTCCTGAGGTGATTGTGAAAAACAAGATCCTTCAACGCAGAGACAGCTCTTCAAAGTGTGTAGAGCCAGGCTTCGATTTTCAAACAGTTCAGGGCAGACTCTCATGATCAGATAAATAACCCAGACAATATAGAACTTGTCCTTCCTCTTCTCTAAGACTCTGATCTCCGAAGGTCATGGATTTCCCGATAACCCAACACTTATCACTGTGATACCCTGGGAAATCAACATCTATGCGTGGGATGTTTCTATTCAGTTTCAGTTTCGATATAAAGCGTGAATATTTACCATCTGAAATTTATTCATTTAACAAAGGTTAAATCGTAAAAATTTATTTAGAAATGTATTCATTTGAGGATCTCACTATGTGGACTTGGCTGGCCTCCAACTCACAGAGATCTTTCCGCCTCTGCCTCAGGAGTGTTTGTAGTTTTACAAGGTTCCGGAGACGGAAACACACCTGAAGCCACTGTTTGGGGACAGGGACATCTGCTGTTCCTCACTCTACTTCCTGCTGCAGGTGCTGTCACCACAGCTGATGAAGGCGGAGAGAGTTAGGGCCATGACGGTTAATGCCACGTGCAGACTTGACATGCCGCAGGCCACACGGGTATGTGACTGCACGTCACTCTGTGCTGAAGGGTGCTCCCTGGGGCAGTCGCATGTGTGAGTCATCAGAAAGGAGGAAAAGGAGGAAGGAAAGAAAAGCAAAACGAAGAAAGCACTGTAGTCTGGGCTGAAGACCTCGTCAAGGGGCAGAGTGCTTGCAGAGCCTGCGCACAGCCCGGGGCTCGAACCTAGCACCACATAGCCCTCGCGTGGTAATGCATGCCTGTAATCTCAGCAGTCAGGAGGTGCGGACAGAAAGGACCAGCCTGGGCCCTAAGAAAGAGAGGGAGGGAGGGAGACAAAGTAGCACAACCTGGGGCATAAACAGAGACTTCTCTCTGCCCTGGACTGCGTGTGTGAGGTGACTAGCTGTTCTGGGGTCCCGCTTCCTTGACTTCCCCACACGATGGGCTATAATCTGAAAATATGAGCTGAAACAAACACCTTCCTCCGCCAAGTTGCATTTGTCATATTTTGTCACAGCAACATGAACCAAACTAGGAAACATGGCGACAGAGGAAAAGAATGGTGACAAAACAGAATGCTAGGCGAAGGCCAACCAAATCAACAACGCAGAAGAACCATGACAGAAAAGAGGACCGACTGATGAGTCTTCAATGACAGCAAACCTAACGTGCTACATAAAAGTCTGAAGATAAAAATAACAGTAACGTCAAGGTGTGGACGTGCTCACCTTTAGTTCCAGCACTCGGAGGCAGGGGAATCTCCTTGAGTTTGAGGACAGCCTGATCTACACAAAGTTCCAGGCCAGCCAGGGCTACACAGGGAGATCCTGTCCACACAGACACCACCACCACCATCACCATCATCATCATCTCCATCATCACCACCACCACCGTCACCATCATCACCATCATCACCACACATCACCACCACCACCACCACCACCACCACCACACACCACACACACCACACACACCACACCACACACAGGAACAGAACTGCACACAGAGTAACTGCTGTGGAGTGGCTTTGATCACAGCACTGCACAGGACCAGGTGCTGGCAGACTTGGACCTGGGGCAGTCCTTGGAGCATGGGACATGTGTTTCCTGTGGAGCTCTGGCTAGCCATCCTCAGATGGTTAGATGGACCTGAACCACCCTGACCTCCTATTCTGAGACATGACCTTCCCTCCTGCATGTGCTCCTGCATCTGCCATGGGCTCCCTCACCAGAGCCTGCGTTCTGCTGGTTGGGCTTACAGCATCGAAAAGTGTAAGCAAGACCTCATCTCTTGGGGAAGTCTTATAATATTATTATAAGCTATAATATTATTACAAAGCAAGCAAAACCAACAGACTAAAATGATAGCTGTTCTGGAAACCGAGTGGCTCATTTATACAAAACCACGATGACTAGGGAAGGCAGAGTTATATCTGTCAGCAAAATGCTGACAATGAAGACCAAGAACTTCAACCCCAGGATCTCTGGTGTCCTTGGGTCACCATGGACAGTCCCCACAAAAACACGAGTAAGAAAAGCATCCAGAACTACAGCGTGGTCTGACTTCTTGGGTCGTATGTAGTTTATATGAAAATGTATGAGGGAAGTGCAAAGTTAAAACCTAATTAAATGGCTGGCCTTCCTAATAAAGAGAACAGTTCAGCCAGCAAGAGCAGCGCTGGAGAGAGGCCACCATACAGCCTCAGTCTTCTTCAGTAACATTCTAGACTTTCCTGAAGATCACTGAGGAGTGACAGAAGCTGCCAGGGTTCTGTTTGTCTGTTTTTATTAACCTGGAGCTCCATTACAAATGAAGCATTTTCCATTTAAAGGGAAAGAAGGCGTGGTCCAAGTGCATCATCCCAGCCACCTGCCCGTTACTCTCATGCAAACGGCTCCTGGACGACAAGGTGCAGGAGGCCAAACCAGAGCAAGCTGGCACTGAATTAAAGAGACTTCTGGGAGAGGGAGAACACTGAAAGGGGAAACTGCTTTCAGGTCCCCATACGAGCAGTAAAAGGCAAAGGGTCCAGGAACCCCGGTGGGCTCCACACTGGGTCCTCTGGGTCCTGCTGCATCCAGAATTCTTCATGGCTTGGTAAGTATGAAGTTACCTTAAGGTCAACCCATTGGTGCTCCGAAATAGATGCATTCTGCATGCCCTCTCCAGGCACTGGATCTGCCCAGGGGCGGTATCCACAACCGAGTTAACCAAAGGACCGCTGGAAAAGATGTTGCATGGTACTGAGGGAGAAAACTCCAAAAGTCCTAAGAGGAAGAACTGGAGGCAGATGACAGAGCACGTGGTCTTTTGTGGTGATGACCTTGCGGGTGCAGAAACAGAAACAGATGCAAAGGGAAGAGGGGAAGGGTGGGGCTTGAGATCCTGAGTCTTTAGACCTTGAGTCCCATCCTTCAGGGCCCCAGAATTGCAGAGCCAGGGACCATCTGGATCTGCTTGTCCTGGCAAACATCCTGCTGTTCTTCAAGCCCTCCAGCATCCTTCCAGCACGCCCGTTCATGGAAGGAGACATCCTGGGCTTTTACCTTCACATTCAGAGCATTGACTGAGGCCTTACTGAAGGTCTTGGGACTGAAGTGGACATGGATAAGCAGTTACAAAGAAGCCAAGAGGTTCTTAGGTGCAGTCAACTCCAGTCAGTCTCTCCTCCTGAAGACCAGACAACAAGCCCAGCCCTACCCACAAGGAAAAGGAACCCTGATCACTTCCTGGTGGTGATGTCACAGGTCTCAGACATTCCACGTATCCGAGAGAACAAGGCTGGGGAAGCTGAAGCCCTTCCAGGGAAGGGCTCTTCCTTCTGCTGGAGGGACCATGGCAGCGAATCGGGGAGCGAGGACCTTCTTATCCGTCTTCCTGCTGTGCTGCTGGCAAGGTGTACAGCCCTGGCCGAACAGAGAATTTTCAGGTAGAGTCCCCAGAAGACTGGCAGATAGAAAACCATAAGCATGAATCAGGCAGGCAATGAGGTTCTCTGCTATTGTTTGAAAGGCCCCTTCTAAGCTCTAGGTGTTGAAATAATGGCACCAGTAAAAGCCTCAATCGTTACGGTAACTGAGCATATGGTAACCTGGATTAAGGCCTTTACATAAAGGTCTGTGTAGAACGTGACTGGTTTTCCTGGCTACTTCCTGCCATGAACATTCAGTGGAACACTGTTTTGGAGCAAGGCTTCACTAGACACCGTACTTGCCTAACTGCGAGGAATAAATCTATGTCCTTTGTAATGACACAGCCTCAGGTCTTTTATTATAGCAGCACAAATGGACTAAGGCATTCTCCCTCCTGCGTATGCCTGAACCATTGGACCAGTTCCCTGAGGAATAAAGGAAAATCAAAGTTTCTGTCCATGAAGTCTTTTGAAATTCCACAAGTCTATGGAAGAGTCATTATACTGTGTGTTTTAATTTTCATCAACTTGCAGAAATATTCTACTTAAAGGGGGGTTGCTAGGAGCCTCAGGATGGGTAGATGTTCTTGAATTTAAATGACTGTGCCCATTTAGCTAGTTGATTTTTGCTTGATCATTGAGTGTCTTTTGTCAAACTCTATTTCTTGAGACATGGTCTCAAAATTGAACCCAGATTGGTTAAAGTATCTGGGAGGGTAGCTCCGGGAACCTCCTGTCTCTGTCCTCACCATGCTGGGATACAGACTCCCATGAGCATGCCCAGACTTCACATGGGTGCTAGGTACACAGGCTCAGCTCTCACGTTTGCACGTAGGTGCTCTGCTGACAGTCACACCCTCAGCCCCACAACTTTAAAGTTATTTTTCACTGAAGTTTTCATTCTGTAAATTCACCATGCATAATTAATTCCACACAACGTAGAGACATTTTCATAGAAGTATCTAGCATGTGGTAAACACATTCCTCCCCATTTCTTTCTACCCTGCCGTCTCCATTTTCCACAGCTCTGAAGAAACTCCATAACCAAGGCAACTTATAAAAGAAAGCATTTCATTTGGTGCTCAAAGTTCCAAAGGGTTAGAGACTGTGACCATCATGGTGGGGTGCAGGGCAGCATGCTGAAGTAGTAGTCAAGAGCTTATATCCAGGGACAGCTGGGCTTTTGAAAACTTCAAAGTCTACCCACAGTGACACAGTTCCTCCAACAAGGCCACACTTCCTAATCTTCCCCAAACAGTTCCAACTACTGGGGACCAAGCATACATGAGCTTGTGGGGCCGTTTTCACTCCAGTCGCACCTACCTTCCACTTAGCTCTCTTCCTTCTCCCAGAGGGCCTTGCTTTCCCTTTATGTCATATACACATACACTGTAATTAGGTCTCAGAAACCAGATGCCTTTCCTTACTGTGGTTATTTCCAGATACATCTCTTTCCTGGAAATGCCACGTCGTCGTTTCTTATGGTTGAAGGAGATTCAGTCATGTATAGGCCTCAGCCGTTCCTCTGGTGTTATGCCTCAGCCACTCCAACTGGTGCTGTGAGCTCTAAGTTGGCTCCATAACTGGGCTGTGTGCTGTGGTAATCAGTGTTTAGTCAGCTCCATCGGGTGCTGGTTTGAGGTCCTCTGGGTAAACATCCAGGAACTGGTTCACGGTAGCTACTGTTCTGGTTCTTTGAGGAACCTCCATCCTAAATTCCATAGTGAGTAGACTGGTTCACATTTGCACCATCAGTGAACAAGGGAGTGGACAAGGGCTCTTTTGTATCGCTGGCTCCTGCTGTTTCCTCAACGGCTGCCATTCTGATTGGGTTCTCAGCATAGTTGTAATTTGCATTTCCTTGATGGTTTGTGAGGAAAAACATCCTTCATGTTTAAGAATCACATCTCTTATTTTGAAAGCTTTCTGTCCATTTCATTGTCTACCTTTACTGGGATATTCAATTTCTTGATTCAATTTTTAGTTCTGCACACCCTAGCTATTAGCTCTCTGATGTGTGCAGTAAGAATCTTGGTATCTTTAAAAATCACAAAAATAGGAATGTGCTTTCATTTTAATCCCAGGGGTAGGGTGTTGAGCTGACTCAGATTATCTGAGGTAGCTGAGTATGGTTTACCTCATGCTCTGGCAGAGGTGTGATTTTACCTGCTGTGGATAGTTTCTGTGATTGTTTTGGAATTCTCGGGGCTCTCTAGGCCCTGGGGGGTAGGGGGCTGTTGGTGGTGGGTAGGTTTCTTACATAGTCATGTACAAAAAAGAAAGAAGAAATTAGATATCCTCACAGTGAAGCTCAAACTTGCTTCAAGGAACTCAACGTCCCTAACCAGCAGGATTACTCTTAATAACATCGCCCTTTTCCTTTCTATCTTTTTTCCTCTCCTATCTAGTGTTAGGGGGTTGAAAGGGTAGAGAGGGTGGGAAAGGACCCACGAAGTTAACTAGCACTGGTTACAGACAGGTGTGTAGCTAAGACTCTCTCCTCTCTTGTAGGATATCTCTTCATTCCATTGGTCTTTACTGTCAGTGCAGGTCTATAATTCCATCAGAAAGTCCTTGCCTATGACTATAATTTGAAGCACTTGCCTTTATTTTTTTTTTTTTTTTTTTTGTCTAACATTTCAAGACTTTACACTGAACCAATTCAAGACAGTCATGAGCCTACAGGGCTGAGATAAAAAAAAAAAATCTAACTTATAGAAGGATCTCCAGTCTCCCTACCATCATTTGTCGAAGATACTGTCTTTTCTTCAACTAGCATTCTCAACATCTTTGTAGAAACTGAAGCAGCTGCAGTTCCATCAGCTTGTCTGGAGCCGCTACTCTAGTCCGTTATGTGCCTGGTTTTGTGACAGGACCATCAAGTTTTTGTCACTATGGTTCTGTGGCAAATCTTGAATTCAGGTTGGGAACACCTCGGGCTTCTTCGTTCATTCCTGACTGATTTCTCTGTCTTAGATGTCTTGCCTGACTGAGGTCTTTTCTGAATTCAAGTGTGGGAACACCTAGGACTTCTTCGTTCACTCCTGAGCCATTTCTTTGTCTTAGATTTTTTTGCCGATCTGAGGCATTTTCTGCTTCCAAATTAATCTTTTTTTTTTTTTTAAGGTTCCAGAACTGTTCCATTTACCTATTCTCTTTTGTGTCCGTGGAGTATTAGTCTTGGATAAGTAACATTTTCTTTATCCCCCATCTTCTCTATTTCTTTTATCGGCCTTAAATGTCAAGTAGCTCATTTTCTTATTCTTTAATCTTTTTTTTTTACAGTCCAGTCTTCATTCCCCCTCCCGGTCCACCCTCTGACTGCTCCACATCCCATATCTTCCCCCATTCAGGAGGATGTCCCCCGACCCCCACCCCACCAGACCTCCTTACTCCCTGGAGCCTCAAGTCTCTTGACAGCTAGGTGCATCTTCTCTCACTGAGGCCTGACCAGGCAGTCCTCTGCCATATATGTGTTGAGGGCTTCATATCAGCTGGTGTATGCTGTCTGGTTGGTGATCCAGTATCTGAGAGATCTCTTGGGGGTTCAGGTTAGTTGAGACTGCTGGTCTTCCTATAGGCTCACCCTCCTCAGCTTCTTCCAGCTTTTCCCTAATTCAACCACAGGGGTCTACATCTGACTCTTACAGCTGCTTGTTTGGTCTTTCGGAGGGTGGCCATGCTGGGCTCCAGTTGACCCACCTGCAGAGGAACTCCTGGGAGGCCTTCAGCCTATAGTGCTTCAGAGGCGCAGACAAGCTGGTGACCTGCCCAGGCAGAAGGTGCTGGCCAGGAGGCCAAATTAATCTTAAGATTGAATTCTTTCCCAATTTCTGTGAGGAATGCTCTTGGAATTCCGATGGGGATCGCATAGAATCTGAGCATTTGTTTTGATGGCAGTATTAGCTGCTCGCTGCTGTGGTAAGAGGTGAGACAAAAGCAATTTAAGAAAAACTATTTCATTTATAGCTCAAAAGCATAGCCTCATGGTGGTAGGCACATCCACAGGGCAGCTTGTCACAGAGCACCCACAGTCAGAAGCAATGAATATTAACGCTCATCTTGATTTTTCCTTTTTACTCAGTCCAGGACCGAATCCCCAAGTGTGGGGATACCTCAGGGTATCCCCACACTTGAACTAACTAATGTAAACAACTCCTCACAGCCATTTCCAGAGGCTAACCTCTCTGCCAAGGCTTGCCCAGAGGCTGTCACTGACATGGTCCTAGATGATGTCAGGTTGACAATGTTAATCACCACAACTCTGCCTTCTTCCATCTTTATACCAAAACGTGTCACATGTAGGCGCGTGGCCATCTCGTAATTAAAAAAACACATTTAGTCCCCACTGTCTTTAAACAGCTCCGACACTGTTCCAAAGTCCAAGTGCCATGTCTGATCTGTAAAACAGAAAACAAATATCAAGCTTCTGATGAGTGCTAGCACAGGAGAAGCTTATCATTCCAAAAGGGAGGACCATGGCACAGCAAGGGATGCTCAGACCAAAGGAAGAACAAAACCAAGCAGAGCAAACAAATCCCGCAGCTCCATGTCTGGCATCTGGCTCTGGAGGCAGAGTCATCTGGGTTCCATAGGATTTGGTTAGGCCTGCCCCTCCAGCTCTGCTGCCTGCAGAACACATGGCCTGTCTCTTGGGCTGGCTCTACTCTATGCCTTCGGTTTCATCCGCAGATGTCTCATGGCCCTGGCATGTCCAGGATCCTGAAATCTCCACTGAAATGCAGGCTTCGTAAAGTTATTTCTCAGGAGCTCCTTGCAGGGACCTCAACCCTGTTACACACTGCTTGGCCTTTGAAGTATTCTGGAACCATGGTGCATGAGTCCATGGCCCCTTCATACTGCATATGTCAGTGTCAGGCGGATGCTGCTGGCAACTTCTGTCTCCAGCTTATAATGGAGGCTAGGCTTGGCCCACAGCTGTGTTAGTGTCTGTCTTAGAGGCTGATCACGGAGAGCCACATCACTAGGTGTCACTTTCCAGCCGTACGCTCCTTGGCTGCCTTCTCAGTTCTGCACCTTTTCTAGCATCCCAGTGCAGAGATGGAGTTTTTCTCTTTAAGAATCACAGCCTTGGGCTGGAGAGATGGCTCAGTGGTTAAGAGCGCTGTCTGCTCTTCCAGAGGTCCTGAGTTCAATTCCCAACAACCAAATGGTGGCTCACAACCATCTGTAATGGGATCCAATGCCCTCTTGTGGTGCGTCTGAAGGCAGCTACGGTGTATGTAATAATAAATAAATAGATTTTTTTTAAAAAAGAAATCATAGCCTCGATTGCTGCTGCTAGGGTGCCCCTTTAATCAAATCCCAGCACTCAGGAAGCAGAGGCAGGTAGAAGTCTGAGTTCAAGCCCACTAACTATGGAGGAGGATCCAGGACAACCAAGGCTACACAGAGAAACCTTATCTTTAAATACCAAAACCCACCCCCCACACACACACAAAAGATTCACAGCCTCTTTGAAGCACCCACCTTAGCCACAGTTTTAAACCCCTTTTGTTGCCAAAGTTCATTCTTTAAATCTTTCCACCCAGCTTTCCTGTTATTTTCAGAACAATCTGGCTTAAGCACAATAGGCAGGGGCTGCTGCCGGAACGCTCTCTTGCCTTGAGATTTCCTCTGCCAAACTAATTCGCCCACCCACTTTAAACTGACCCTCACCCAAGTTCTCAGGAATGCGACGAGGTCCTTGGTCAGAATACAATGTGAGTGGTCTCTAGCTGGTAGAATGCTTGTTCCCTTAAACCGTAAGAACCAGGACTCACTGCCCAGGTTTCTCTAAGCATTCCTATACCCCAACCTTCCACCAGGATAGTCCATCGAGCTCTGCTTACGATAGCAAAGGGTCTCTATAGACCAACGTTCCAATTTTTTGTGCATTCTTTTCACGGGCCACTTCCAAAGAAGCACAAGCTTACCACAGCAAAGGCCCTCTTATTGGTGCAAACACTGTCGGACAACCACTTGTTGTGATAAACACCTGAAAAAAACTAAGGATGGATTTTGGCTCTCAGTTCAAGGAGACAACGAAGACAGCAGGAGACTGGGCTGAGTGTCACGGTGTGTCTACCGCCGGGAAGCACAGGGATGAGCACAGTGCTCGGGCTACTTTCTGTCTTTCGTTCAGTCTAGAGCCCCCGTTGAGGCAATGGTACAACACCCAGGGCTGTTCTTCCTACCTCCATTAACCTGATAGAGAATCTCTCACAGGAATGCCCGGAGTCTTGTTTCTTGGGTGATGCTGGATCCTACCCAGCCAGTAATCGGTATTAATGACCACACCAGTGTAGACATTTTCACAGTACCAGTTCTTCCAGTGTAAGGACTTAAGAGGTCTCTCCATGTGCTAGCATCTTCTGATTCCTTCTCCAGTGTCTTAGAACTCTTCATTGGATATCTCTTTCCCTTTAAACTTATCCCGGAGTGTGTTTCTCAGGCACCCGTAAGTGGGATTGTTCTCTGCTGTCTCTCTAGGGCGTTGGTTAGTGTTCTGCTGGAAGGATTCTGGCGTTCGCAGGTCCCTAACCTGACCATGCTAAGTGACCTTTATGCTTTCTTCTTTTTTGTGTGTGTTTACACTTTTTTTTTTTTTTTTATTTTTTAGATATATTTCTTTCCTTACATTTCAAATGTTATTCCCTTCCGGGTTTCCTGTTCATAACCCCCCCATCCTCTCCACTGCCCCTCCTCCATATGTATAGACTTTGGTGATGGTTTAGTCCTCCTTACTGGCCCCCCCAATAATTCCCCTGCACAGTGGTTTGGGGTCTAACCTGGATGTGTCTTGGGAGGACCAAGGGCTTCCCCCCTTCCACTGGCACAGTCCCTTAACAAGGCTATTCTCTCCTCTTACATATGCAGTTGGAGGCCCATATGTATGGAGCCCATATGCAGTTGGAGTTGGGTCAGTCCATGCTCTTATATTCTCTGATTCCTTCAGCAGGGGGTTCTCAGTTCAGTGGTCTTATTTGCTGTATTCTGGCCCTCAGGAATCTACTGGTTGGTTGCACTTCTTTCTTCATCCATTGTGGGTGGCTCTTTTGGGCATGGCTCTGAATGGGGTTCCTTAAACTCCTTCAACTCTTTTTAAAGAAGGGAAGCCTTCACATCATCTGTCTTGAGTTTCTGTTTGTTTCTCCTTTTCATTTTGGGCTAATAGCCACTTAAGGGTGCATACCATGTATGTCTTTCAGTTCAGTGGTTTGCTGCTAAAGCGTTTGTTTTGATTGTAATATTCCATTCTGTATTAGACATGCTCTGGATGTGTTCTGGCTATTATAAATAAGGGGAGATCTGTATCTTTTGGTCCCTTTCAGCATGTATTTTTAGATTTCCAGAATGGTTGTACCAGTCCAAGAGTGTTCTTTTATCTAGTTTTGATCTTAGCCATTCTCACTGGTGTGAGGTGAAATCTCAGGGTTGGGCCACATGTAAAGATGGAACATTTCAGGTGTTTCTGAATGGCTGTTCTTTGAGTTGAACCCCATTTTTTAATAGGGTTATTTGTCTCCTCAAGGTCTAAAGTTCTTTGTATATTTTTTCCATATCCTCTATCTGTTGTAGGATGGATCTTTTCCCAATCTGTTGGTTTTTTTCCCTTTTTAAGAAGGAGATCCCAGGATTCTTGATCTTAGAGCATAAGCCATTGGTGTTTTTGTTGAGAAATTTTTTGGCATGTGTTCAGAGGTTAAGAGTGTGTCTGGTTTGATTGGTCCTTGATCCCTTGGACTTCCAGAGGTCATGGAGTCTGCAATTCTACATGTTGACCTCCAGTTAAACCAGCACCATTTGGTGGCTTTTTCCATTGGAACCATCTGTGACCAAGGTGTGGGATTTCTGGGTTCTATTCCCTATCTGTCTGTCTCTGTACCAATACCATGCATAGGCTCTGTAATACTGCTTGAGTTCAGGCAGGTCCTTTTATTGTTGAGCATAGTTTTAGCTATCCTGGTTTTTTGTTATTCAGATGAATTTTGCAAAATTGTTGTCTAACTCTTTGAAGAATTGGAAATTTTTTTTTTTTTTTTTAATCCTGAGCATCAGCATGTATTTTTTTTCACCAATCTTATATAATATATATGGGCCACAAAGGCTCTGAATTTAAACTTTGTTTCCTATCCCCTATGGATACTTTTTTCCCCTTTTAAGAAGGGTAGGAGCAGGCTGGAGAGATGGCTCAGAGGTTAGAGCAAACATCCTGAGTTCAATTCCCCAACCCATCATCTGTAATGGGATCTGTTGCCCTCTTCTGGTTGCATCCATGCAGGCCTGTCCCCATTGCTTATATACGTATCCCTTCCGGTTTCTCCCAAATCCCCTCCCCTCCCCAATGGGTGTTCCCCTCCCACCCTCCCCCTTCCCAAATAAAAAAAAGAATTGAAAAAAAAAGGAGTAGGAGCATCTGCATTTTGAGCTTCCTGTGGTCTGTGGATTGCATGTTGGGTAATTCGAGCTTTTTGGCTAATATCATCTTATCAATGAGTGCATACCAAGTGTGTTTTTCTGTGATTGAGTTACCTCACTCAGGATGATATTTTCTAGTTCCATCCATTTGCCTATGAATTTCATGAAGTCATTGTTTTTGATAGCTGAGTAGTATTCCACTGCATAGATATACCACATTTTCTGTATCCATTCCTCTGTTGAAGGGCATCTGGGTTCTTTCCAGCTTCTGGCTATTATAAATAAGGCTGCTATGAACATAGTGGAGCATGTGTCTTTGTTGTATGTTGGAGCATATTTTGGGTATAAGCCCAGGAGAGGTATATGTAGCTGGGTCCTCAGGTAGTGCAATGTCCAATTTTCTGAGGAAACTCCAGACTGATTTCCAGAATGGTTGTACCAGTCTGCAATCCCACCAACAATGGAGGAGTGTTCCTCTTTCTCCACATCCTCGCCAGCATCTGCTGTCACCTGAGTTTTTGATCTTAGCCATTCTGACTGGTGTGAGGTGGAATCTCAGGGTTCTTTTGATATGCATTTCCCTGATGACTAAAGATGCTGAACATTTCTTTAGGTGCTTTTTGACCATTCGGTAATCCTCAGCTGAGAATGTTTTGTTAGCTCTGAACCCCATTTTAATAGGGTTATTTGGCTCTCTGGAGTCTAACTTCTTGAGTTGTTTGTATATTTTGGATATTAGCCCTCTATCAAATGTAGGATTGGTAAAGATCTTTCCCCAATCTTTTGGTTGCCATTTTGTCGTAATGACAGTGCCCTTTGTCTTACAGAAGCTTTGCAGTTTTATGAGATCCCATTTGTCGATTCTTGATCTTAGAGCATAAGTCATTGGTGTTTTGTTCGGAAAATTTTCCCCAGTGCCCATGTGTTTGAGACTCTTCCCCATTTTTTCTTCTATTAGTTTGAGTGTATCTGGTTTGATGTGTGTTGTTGTAAAAATATAAAAATAATAAAGTATAGTTGTCTTTTACCCTGCTTGGTCCAGCACCTCAGTGCCCCAAGATATCTGCTAGATACCTTGGCGGAAACACATCCCAGCCGCACACTTTCCTACACTCAAACCCTCACATAAAAGAACACACAACACGGGGCTGGGGATTTAGCTCAGTGGTAGAGCGCTTACCTAGGAAGCGCAAGGCCCTGGGTTGGTCCCCAGCTCAAAAAAAAGAACCAAAAAAAAAAAAAAAAAAAAAAAGAACACACAACACAGTAATCTTAGATCCGATTGATATAAGATAGATATAATTGCCCACTTAAACATACAAAGCCCAGTACCATCCATCCCTTGAGAACATTAGTAACAACCTGTAAATACACAGAGCAGAATCTTAACATCACCTGCCATGGCTTCTCACCCTCTCCTCTCTCTAGTCTCCTCCTCTTCCTTCAAACTTCTCTCCCGCCCATCCTTCCTTCTCCTCCAATGACAGGCCTCCTTCTATCTTGGTTCTTTTTTTTTTTTTTTTTCAGAGCTGGGGATCGAACCCAGGGCCTTGCGCTTGCTAGGCAAGCGCTCTACCACTGGGCTAAATCCCCCACCCCCCCCTCCTTCTATCTTGTACCTGCCCCTCACCTGTACTTTACAAATTCAATGGGGAGGTGGTTCTGGTGAAGTCACCTGAGTTCTGAGTATGTGACTAGGCAGCTGTCCTTGGGGCAGTGGAATTAGCATCAAAATACAGAAAACTTCAGGGCAAACCACAACAGATGTGGAGTACTTTCTTCTTAAAATCACTTTTCAGGTATTTTATTTAGAAATTTTTACATCTATGTTCATCAAGGGAATCAGTCTATATTTTTTATTGTGTCTTTATAGTTTCTCTGTGTGTAAAGATAATAATTTCACAAAAAGTTTAGCAGTGTTCCTTTCTTTTGTGTTTTATGAAACACTTTGCAAAGGAGGTGTTGGTGATCTTTTAAGGTCTCGGACCAGCAATCTGGCTCAGCAAGTAGAGGTTCTTGCAACCTAAATTCCCATCCCTGGATCCCACAAGGTAGCAGGGGAGAACAGATTCCTAAGAGTTGTCTTCTAACCTCCTCAAGTGTATCATGGGACACACATGCTGCACACACACATGCTCACACACACTTACACTCATCCTATCTCAACATACACACACACACACACACACACACACACACACACACGTTGTCATAGGGCTGTGAGGAACAGACATATAAGGCAGAATACAACAAATTATTTTTCTTTATTTTTAAAACTTCCTGCAAGTGCAAGTCCCTGGGTTCGGTCCCCAGCTCAAAAAAAAAAGAAAAAAAAAACTTACCTTGTATCTTATAGTATGAGATTTTACAGAAAGCCCTGTGGCGACTAAGAAGAATGTACATTCTGCGTGTTTGGATGTAATATTCTGTAGACATCTTCTAACTCCATTTGATCTATGTTTACTTCAGCTGTTTATCTTCATTACCAAGTAGCATCCGGTAAAAGCAGGATACTAATGTCACTCACCCACAAGGACATCACTGGTATCTGTGTCAGTCTGTCTTTTTAAATCTAGTAGTATTGTGTTATGAAGCTGGATGCCCCACGGTGGTCGTGCATGTGTTTAAAACTGTAATGTTCTCTATAGACTGCTCCCTTTATCAGGAGGAGGTGGCATATCACCTTTATATGGGTCTGAACTCTATTATGTCAGATATCAGAAGACCAATGCCTGCTCACTCCCTACTCCAACTCCCTGAGGTGCACTTCTCCATCCCTTCATACTCACCTTGGATCCATCTCTGACAGACATGTTTCTTGGAGGCAAGACATAGATGAATCCTGCTTTTTAATCCAAACTGCCATTCTGTGTCTTTCGATTGAAGAATGGCGACCGTTAAGGCTCGGGGTCATCATTGAAAGGTTTTGTAATGGTTGGTGACCACTGATGGTCATTTAGAATCATCCAGGAGAGCAAGCCTTGAGTTCTCACTGAGCGCCCAGGACTCTCTCTATTGCACCATGGTCTAGGCCACTTCCACCAAGAAGGAAGAAATCCCCAAATTCCCTAAGTCCCGCCGGCAAACACACTTGGCCTCAACATTATTTTCTTTGCTCTTTACTTTTGGAAGTTTAATTGTAATGGTTGGTAGACAGTTCTATTTTGATCAAGTCTATTTGGGGCTCTGAATGCAACTTTTGCCCGTACATCTATATTTTCACAGGATTTTACTATTTTTTTTTAACCAAATAGCTTGTCAGTCACTTACTCTGTACTTTTCCCCATCTATATTGATTATAGGATCGTTTCATCTTTTAATAGCTGATTTTGTTTTGGTGTTTGATTTTTCAGTTGGTTGGTTTTGGTGTTTTTGTTAGTGGTTTCAGTAAGAATGGTCCCCATAGGCTCCTCCTCTAAAAGTGCTTAGTCGTCAGAGAGAGGGGCTGTGTGTGAAGGATTAAGGGTGGCCATATTGGAGAAGATGTGTCTGTCACTGGGATGATATTTGAGGTTTCAAAAGCCCAAGTCAGGCCATTGTTCCTCTTTCTCATGCCTGCAGATCAGGATGTGCTTCTCAACTGCTTCTCCTGGAACACCCCAGTTTAATGCTTTTTAAGAGTTGACTTAGTCGTGTCTTCATAGCAATCAAATAGTGGCTTTTTGTTTTGTTGACACAGGGGCTTATTATGTAGCCCTGGCTGGCCCACAGCTTGCTATTCAGACCAGGCTGGCCACTAACACACAGAGATCAGCCTACCTCTGTTTCCTATGTGCTGGGATTAATGGCAAGTGCCACCATACCCAGCCTAACTGTTGATTTTGTGTGTTCTACTTATTCTGCCTTTTTTCTTCCTTTATTAGATTTCTTAGTGTGATTGATTACTTATCAGTCTTGGCTTCAAGCCCCCTGAGAGTCTCTTTTGGCTTGATCTAGTGTATTCTGTGAGTTTTTCCACCATGTTTACTGGGTTTTTCTTTTCCAAGTGTCTAATCTGTCCCTTTTTCAGAATCTCCATCTCCTTACCAGAACAATATTGTGTCCAACGTTGTCTTCTGTCAGCTGCTTATTTCAGCCCCTTTGAATTTGAGCTCATTTTAGAAATCATTCTTTTCCACTTCATCATCTAGATATCTTTAGAGTTGGTCACTGGAGAGTCATGTGACCCTGGGTTCTCGTGTATCTTGTGTTCCTGTGTTGACATTTGTGCACCTGTTCTGATGAGTATTTGTCACACTGATATACATAGACCTTCTTGGTGAGTAGCTTACTGTTTTAATAATACTTTTTACTCTTTGGAGGTTCCAGGCATGTTTCCAGTGTGTACGAACCATATTCTTCCAGCACAAGCTCCTCCCACACCTAACTCTGCCCCACTTGGTGTTACTCAGATACACCGGAATCTGCAGTCATCTGCTGGGCATGAACAACCTACCAGTGGCCACATCCTCGAGAGAGTGATGCTCACTCCCTCAGCAGCCATTTACTGTGGGACGCAGGGCTTCTCCTATCCATGCTGAAATTTTGACTAGCTTCATCTTGTGCAGTCTGCTCTTGACGTAGTTTGAAATCTTGGTTTCTCATACACAATCTCGTGAACCCTTTGGAGCTTCACAGTCACGGTCCCGCATGGCTTCTTCGGCTATGGTGGATGGGTTTTGACACAATCCATGTTTTCTTCTCAGTTAGTCGCATACAAACGCTGTCACTCTAGAGGCCCAGAAAGGTCTAAGGCCAGTAGCAGAAGGTGTGGTGTGTGGCAAGTGTGCTGCTCCCTCTTCCCGTCTTTCCTATGAGCTGACAGGATATGAGATCTGCCTGCACTGAGGTCTCTACAGGTTCAGGTTCAGACTCTGTGCTTTCAATTCCTGCCGCTGCTATGATGTGACTGTGTGGGCGTGGACCTTCAGTCCTCAGGAGCTACACATACTTAGTTATGTTGGCTGAGGCTTTTCTCTTCCCTATTCTGTAAGTTAAAGAATCCATCCATGTATGACGATGGTTGGTCTTCCTTTTTCTCAAATATAATATGATCATTTAGATAGTAAGGTATTTTACAGCAGAGGGTGTCAGAAGGATCTAGAATTGGTACAGGATGCTTGTCCACACAAGTGTTTCTGAGAGCCTCACTTGTCTATCCCTGGGCGTGACTCGACTAGGCCTGAAATTTCCTTCATTAGTTTTGTTAAGGGTTTGCTCTCAGTGCTTTCTAGTCATTTTCTCCAATGACCTGGTCAAAACTGGGATAGCATTCACTATCTTCTCTAGCTTGAAACCTCACTGAACCCTGCGTGACCCTCATGATCTTTATCAGTTTAAGAAAGGTCACCACGAGGTCTAGCCTGGGCTTAGTAGCACACACCTTCAATCCCAGCACTCCAGAGGCAGAGGCAGGAAAATCTCTATGAGTTCAAGTTCCAGGAGAGCAAGGGTTTTGTAGAGAAACTCTGTCTCAAAAAAAAAGAAAGAGGAGAAAGGAAGGAAAGAAGGAAGGGCAGGAAGGATGGAGGAGGGAGGGAGGGAGGGAGGGAGGGAGGGAGGGAGGGAGGAGGGAGGGAGGGAGGGAGGGAGGAAGGCAAACAAACCCGCAAGAGAACTGGCTGTACCGTGTATAACTCTCAAGGTCTCGTGTATAGCTAGAGATTTGGCCATAGCTCTATGTGACCTCCAACATCATTCTCAGCTTGAGATTTGGCCATTGCCCTTTGTGACCCATCCCCTAAGGTCTTCCGCAGCTTGAGGAAACAGTGAAAAAAGTCTCTCCATTGCCCTGAGGGGAACAACACAGCTATCCCCATCCTATCCTGGAGAAAAGTGGTGACTTAAATGTGTGTGATTTCCACATGGGAAGGTGCTGTCCACTTACGATAACAGTTGATGTGAGCCTTATGATGAAGAAGGAGTCTGTCTCACATTCACTCAACTAACCAGAGTGAGCTAAGAATTCAACAGTGAACTCCATGAAGCCAGAATGTGCTGATGTGGTCACTGAGAGGACAGCAGAGTGCCTGACCTCATGGGTACATGCCATCTAGAATGCATGACTCTCCCGAGGAGGTAGCAACAAGAAAAGTACGGTAGAGCAGCTACACTTGACAATGCAAATGAACAGGCACAGACGACAGGAGCGTACACACCACGCATGTGCACACGGCTGACTCGCACAATGCTCCCATTGTGATTACGGGACAGACACGAGATGAAAAGAGTATTTTTAACAAAGTGCTGGCGCTGTGCAGCTGTACCCATTCGTAATGAACCGTTAATGCCTCGCGCAAAGAGGAACTGTACTGTTTGTTTGGTTTACCAAGGTCAGCACACTGAGAAGCAATTGTCATCACCACTGCAGACCTCCTTACATATTTCCCATTGTTCTGAGCCGTGCAGATGAACACATTGGGATGCAGATGGCCATCATTAAAGCTTTTGAGAACAGCTTTATCACTGGTTTAGCCACAACTTTAGTTCTCCCAGACAGAGCTCTGTGCCTCAGAATGGGAAGGTACGGTGGCCCTGCCTGCCATCTTTGGGGGTCCCAGGACCTGGGACTGGGAGAAGAGGCCAACCTTGAGCTCATACTAAGAGATGTACCAGACCAAGGGACATCACAGTCCCTCATAAAGAGAGGTCATGTCAGAAGGAGGGAGTAGTAGTGGATGCTACAGAGAAGAGGCCGGTCCTCAGAATTCCCATGGTGGCCAGATATAGCCAAACCCCATCTGTCCAGCACGCATCACCAATAAGAGCCCTGGGCCCTGGAGACAACAGCCATCCAGAACCCTGGACCCATTCATCAGAGACTCCACTCCTCACCTGCAGACACACCAGCCTGGAGGGCTCTGCTCATGCTGGACGGATGAGGCGACCAGTCTCTGGTCTGCCCCATGGAACCCAGGGTAGCACAAGAATGTGTAGGGCCGCCCAGGGCTCTCAGAGAAAAACGTGCATGAGGTGTCTTCACACAGGACAAGCAAGTATTTGGGTGGCGACACGGGAAGCCTAAACCAGGGGCTGGGTAAGTAGTGCTCCTCACTGGTGCTGAGCTGGGCTCCAGCTGCTCCAGTGGTGGGGTCTGAGGCTGGAGTTTCTCAGCCCCATCCAGACAGTGCCACCAGCCATGCAAGAAGCAAATCAAAGCTCCCCACAAAACAAAGTGTGTGGCCCTCTTCGTTCTTTTGTCCCTGTGATTGAGCTGAGTTGTCCCTGATCATGGACACTTTTTTTCCCATCTTTATTAGATTGGGTATTTCTTACTTACATTTCAAATGTTATTCCCTTTCCCAGTTTCCAGGGAAGCATCCCTCTAACCCCTCCCCCTCCCCTTCTATTTGAGTGTTTCTTTCCCCGTCCTCCCCCCATTACCGCCCTCCCCTCAACAATCCTGTTCACTGGGGGTCCAGTCTTGGCAGGACCGAGGGCTTCCCCTTCCACTGGTGATCTTACTAGGATATTCATTGCTACCTATGAGGTTGGAGCCCAGGGTCAGTCCACGTATAGTCTTTGGGTAGTGGCTTAGTCCCTGGAAGCTCTGGTTGGTTGGCATTGTTGTACATATGGGGTCTCGAGCCCCTTCAAGCTCTTCCAGTCCTTTCTCTGATTCCTTCAACGGGGGTCCCGTTCTCAGTTCAGTGGTTTGCTGCTGGCATTCGCCTCTGTATTTGCTGTATTCTGGCTGTGTCTCTCAGGAGAGATCTACATCCGGTTCCTGTCAGCCTGCACTTCTTTGCTTCATCCATCTTGTCTAATTGGGTTGCTGTATATGTATGGGCCACATGTGGTGCAGGCTCTGAATGGCCGTTCCTTCAGTCTCTGTTCTAAACTTTGCCTTCCTATCCCCTCCTAAGGGTATTCTTGTTCCCTTTTTAAAGAAGGAGTGAAGCATCACATTTTGGTCATCCTTCTTGAGTTTCATATGTTCTGTACATCTAGGGTAATTCTAGCACTTGGGCTAATATCCACTTATCAATGAGTGCATATCATGTGTGTTTTTCTGTGATTGGGTTACATCACTCAGGATGATATTTTCTAGCTCCATCCATTTGCCTATGAATTTCATGAAGACATTGTTTTTGATAGCTGAGTAATATTCCATTGTGTAGATAAATGACATTTTCTGTATCCATTACTCTGTGAGGGGAATCTGGGATCTTTCCAGCTTCTGGCTAATATAAATAAGGCTGTTATAAACATAGTGGAACATGTGTCTTTGTTGTATGTTGGAGCATATTTTGGGTATATGCCCGAGAGATATAGCTGGGTCCTCGGGTAGTGCAATATCCAGTTTTCTGAGGAACCTCTAGACTGATTTCCAGAATGGTTGTGCCAGTTTGCAATCCCACCAACAATGGAGGAGTGTTCCTCTTTCTCCACATCCTCACCAGCATCTGCTGTCGCCAGAGTTTTTGATTTTAGCCATTCTGACTGGCATGAGGTCGAATCTCAGGGTTGTTTTGATTTGCATTTCCCTTATGACTAAAGATGTTGAACATTTCTTTAGGTGTTTCTCAGCCATTCGGCATTCCTCAGCTGTGAATTCTTTGTTTAGCTCTGAACTCCATTTTTTAATAGGGTTATTTGTCTCCCTGCGGTCTAACTTCTTGAGTTGTTTCTATATTTTGGATATAAGCCCTCTATCAGTTGTAGGATTGGTAAAGACCTTTTTCCAATCTGTTGGTTGTCGGTTTGTCCTAAGAACAGTGTCCTTTGCCTTACAGAAGCTTTGCAGTTTTATGAAATCCCATTTGTCCATTCTTGATCTTAGAGCATAAGCCATTGGTGTTTTGTTCAGGAAATTTTCTCCAGTGCCCATGTGTTCGAGATGCTTCCCCACTTTTTCTTCTACTAGTTTGAGTGTATCTGGTTTGATGTGGAGGTCCTTGATCCACTTGGACTTAAGCTTTGTACAGGGTGATAAGCATGGATCAATCTGCATTCTTCTACATGCTGACTGCCAGTTGAACCAGCACCATTTGCTGAAAATGCTATCTTTTTTCCATTGGATGGTTTTGGCTCCTTTGTCAAAAATCAAGTGACCATAGGTGTGTGGGTTCATTTCTGAGTCTTCAATTCTATTCCAATGGTCTATCTGTCTATCTCTGTACCAATACCATGCAGGGTTTTTTTTTGTTTTGTTTTGTTTTGTTTTTTATCACTCTTGCCCTGTAATATTGCTTGAGTTCAGGGATAGTGATTCCCCCAGAAGTCTTTTTATTGTTGAGGATAGTTTTAGCTATCCTGGGTTTTTTTTTTTATTCCAGATGAATTTGCAAATTGTTTGGTCTAACTCTCTGAAGAATTGGATTGGTATTTTGATGGGGCTTGCACTGAATCTGTAGATCGCTTTTGGTAAAATGGCCATTTTTACTATATTAATCCTGCCAATCCATGACCATGGGAGATCTTTCCATCTTCTGAGGTCTTCTTCAATTTCTTTCTTCAGAGTCTTGAAGTTCTTATCATACAGATCTTTTACTTGCTTGGTTAAAGTCACACTGAGGTATTTTTATATTATTTAGGACTATTATAAAGGGTGTCATTTCTCTAATTTCTTTCTCAGCTTGTTTCTCTTTTGTGTAGAGGAAGGCTACTGATTTATTTGAGTTAATTTTATACCCAGTCACTTTGCTGAAGGTGTTTATCAGGTTTAGTAGTTCTCTGGTGGAACTTTTGGGATCACTTAAATATACTATCATATCATTTGCAAATAGTGATCTTTTGACTTCTTCCTTTCCAATCTGTATCCCTTTGATCTCCTTTTGTTGTCTGATTGCTCTGGCTAGGACTTAGAGAATTATATTGAATAAGTAGGGAGAGAGTGGGCAGCCTTGTCTAGTCCCTGCTTTTAGTGGGATTGCTTCAAGTTTCTCTCCATTTAGTTTAATGGTTTAGCTACTGGTTTGCTGTATATGGCTTTTACTATGTTTAGTTATGGGCCTTGAATTCCTGTTCTTTCCAGGACTTTTATCATGAACGGGTGTTGAATTTTGTCAAATGCTTTCTCAGCATCTAATGAAATGATCATGTGGTTTTTATCTTTCAGTTTGTTTATATAGTGGACTACATTGATGGTTTTTCATATACTAAACCATCCCTGGATATCTGGCATGAAGCCTACTTGATCATGATGGATGAGTGTTTTCATGTGCTCTTGGATTCTGTTTGCCAGAATTTCATTGAGTATTTTTGCGTCAATATTCATAAGGGAAATTGGTCTGCAGTTCTCTTTCTTTGTTGGGTCTTTGTGTGCACTACGTTTAAAAGTAATTGTGGCTTCATAGAAGGAATTCGGTAGCACTCCGTTTGTTTCAATTTTGTGGAATAGTTTGGATAGTATTGATATGAGGTCTTCTATGAAGGTCTGATAGAATTCTGCACTGAACCTGTCTGGACCTGGGCTCTTTTTGGTTGGGAGACCTTTAATGACTGCTTCTATTTCATTAGGAGTTATGGGGTTGTTTAAACAGTTTATCTGTTCCTGATTTAACTTCGGTACCTGGTATCTGTCTAGGAAATTGTCCATTTCCTCCAGATTTTCAAGTTTTGTTGAATATAGGCTTTTGTAGTAGGATCTGATGATTTTTTGAATTTCCTCTGATTCTGTTGTTATGTTTCCTTTTTCATTTCTGATTTTGTTAATTTGGACACACTCTCTGTGTCCTCTGGTTAGTCTGGCTAAGGGTTTATCTATCTTGTTGATTTTCTCAAAGAACCAGCTTTTGGTTCTGTTGATTCTTTGTATAATCCTTTTTGTTTCTACTTGGTTGATTTCAGCTCTGAGTTTGATTATTTCCTGCCTTCTACTCCTCCTGTGTGTATTTGCTTCTTTTTGTTCTAGAGCTTGTAGGTGTGGTGTCAAGCTGCTGATAAATGCTCTCTCCTGTTTCTTTCCACAGGCACTCAGAGCTATTGATTTTTCCTCTTAGCACAGCTTTCATTGTGTCCCATAAGTTTGGGTATGTTGTATCTTCATTTTCATTAAATTCTAAGAAGTCTTTAATTTCTTTCTTATCTCTTCCTTCACCAGGCATTGTACAACTTCCATGTGTATGTGGGCGTTCTTTCCTTAATGTTATTGAAGACCAGCCTTAGCCCGTGGTGGTCTGATAGGACGCATGGGATTATTTCTATCTTTTTGTATTTGTTGAGGCCTGTTTTGTGACCGATTATATGGTCAATTTTGGAGAATGTACCATGAGGTGGTGAGAAGAAGGTATATCCTTTTGTTTTAGGATAGAATGTTCTATAAATATCTGTTATATTTGATTCATAACTTCTGTTAGTCTGTCTATGTCTATGTTTAATTTCCGTTTCCATGATCTGTCCATTGATGAGAGTGGGTTGTTGAAATCTCCTACTATTACTGTGTGAGGTGCAATGTGTGCTTTGAGCTTTAGTAAGATTTCTTTTATGTATGTAGGTGCCCTTGTATTTGGAGCATAGATATTTAGGATTGAGAGTTCATCTTGGTGGATTTTTCCTTTGATGAATATGAAGTGTCCTTCCTTATCTTTTTTGATGACTTTTGGTTGAAAATCGATTTTATTCAATATTAGAATGGCTACTCTAGCTTGCTTCTTCAGACCATTTGCTTGGAAAGTTGTTTTCCAGCCTTTTACTCTGAGGTAGTGTCTTTGTCTCTGAGGTGTGTTTCCTGTAGGCAGCAAAATGCTGGGTCCTCATTAAGTATCCAATTTGTTAGTCTTTGTCTTTTTATTGGGGAATTGAGTCCATTGATGTTGAGAGATATTAAGGAATACTGATTGTTGCTTCCTGTTATCTTCGTATTTGGAGGTGAGATTATGTTTGTGCGCTTCTCTTCTCTTTGTTTTGTTGCAAAAAGATTAGTTTCTTGCTTTTTCTGGGGTGTAGCTTTCCTCCTTGTGTTGTGCTTTGCCGTTTATTATCCTTTGTAGGGCTGGATTTGTAGAAAGATATTGTATAAATTTGGTTTTGTCATGGAATATGTTTGTTTCTCCATCTATGTTAATTGAGAGTTTTGCTGGATACAGTAACCTGGGCTGGCATTTGTGTTCTCTTAGGGTGTGTATGACATCTGTCCAGGATCTTCTGGCTTTCATAGTCTCTGGTGAGAAGTCTGGTGTAATTCTGATAGATCTGCCTTTATATGTTACTTGACCTTTTTCCCTTAATGCTTTTAATATTCTTTCTTTATTTTGTGCATTTGGTGTTTTGACTATTATGTGACGGGAGGAGTTTCTTTTCTGGTCCAATCTATTTGGAGTTCTGTAGGCTTCTTGTATGTTTATGGGTATCTCTTTCTTTAGGTTAAGGACATTTTCTTCTATGATTTTGTTGAAGATATTTACTGGCCCTTTGAGTTGGGAGTCTTCACTCTCTTCTATACCTATTATTGTTAGGTTTGATCTTCTCATTGTGTCCTGGATTTCCTGTATGTTTTGGGCTAGTAGCTTTTTCCATTTTACATTATCTTTGACAGTTGTGTTGATGATTTCTATGGAATCTTCTGCTCCTAAGATTCTCTCTTCTATCTTTTGTATTCTGTTGGTGATGCTCGCATCTGTGACTCCTGATCTCTTCCCTAGGTTTTCTATCTCCAGGGTTGTCTCCCTTTGTGATTTCTTTATTGTTTCTATTTCTTTTTTTAACTCCTGGATGGTTTTGTTCATTTCCTTCTCCTGTTTTGTTGTTTTTTTCCAGTAGTTCTTTAAGGGATTTTTCTCTTTCCTCTTTAAGGGCTTCTAGTTGTTTCCTTGTGTTGTCCTATATTTCCTTAAGGGAGTTATTTATGACCTTCTTAAAGTCCTCCATCATCATGTTAAAATGTGATTTTTAAATCTAGATCTTACTTTTCTGGTGTGTTTGGCTATTCAATGTTTGCTCTGGTGGGAGAATTGGGCTCTAGTGATGCAATGTAGTCTTGGTTTCTGTTGCTTGGGTTCCTGCGCTTGCCTCTCGCCATCAGGTTGTCTCTGGTGTTATCTTGTCTTGCTGTTTCTGACAGTGTCTTGACCGTCCTGTAGGCCTGTGTGTCAGGAAGGCTGTAGACCTGTTTTCCTGTTTTCTTTCAGCCAGTTATGGGAACAGAGTGTTCTGCTCTCAAGCCTGTAGTCGCTCCTGTCGGCTGGCTTTCAGCTGTCCCTGTGGGCGGGAACCAGAATGGCCTGCCCCTACTTCTCCTATGTCCCTGTGCACAGAGGGCACAGATGGCACAAGGCATTTTCCTCTTTAGTCAGGAATGTGGGCAGAGAGTAGTATCCTCTGGTTTCCCAGGAGTGTTTGCCCCTCTGAAGGTCTAGCTCTTCCCCACACCAGATTTGGGTACAGGGAGCGGTTTGACTAGTTCAGTTCAGATCCCGGCGCAGTCTGGACCGCAGGGCTCCTGCAGCTTGACTGCTCCTATTGTCCTGTGTCCAGAGGCACTATACAGTTTCCTCTTGGGCCAGGGATGTGGGCAAAGGTGGGCAGAAGTGGCAGTCTCTCCTTCCCTGAAGTCTCAGGATTGCCCACACTTCTAGGTGATCAGCTCTCTCTCCCACGGGGTTTGGGAGCAGGGAGGCGTGGGCCGGGATCAGTGAGGTTCGGGCACCAGCTAGAAACAGTAAGTGTCTGGTCCCAGAGGAATTTTGCCTTTGTGTGTCCTGAGTCCACCAGGCAGGTCACTTGGAGCAGAAAAGTTGGTCTTACCTCTGGTCTCGGGCCTGAAGTCACACTCCTCAGGGCTGGTTTTCAGCTCTCCGTGAGGGCAGCAACCAGAAGGGCCCTGCCCCTACTGCTCCTGGGTCCCTGTGCGCAGGGGGCCCAGATGGCGCTGGGCATTTTCCTCTAGAGTCAGAAATGTGGGCCATGGACACTATCTTACCATCCTCCAGGTGACTCTAGTGACCAGGAGGGCAGGTTCTACTCAGTGCCATGGGGAGTCCTGGTTTCCACAAGCACAGCTGCTGCATGGGTAACACCTTTCCCATCTTCCACAGGAGCAGCTCAGGTCCCAGGGGGCTTCCTCAGACTCCATGGGCAGGAGCAGCACTCCTTGCTGGGTCCTTTCTGTACAGTAGTCTGGGGCCATCTCACAACAATCCATTCACAGAGACGGGGGTGAAAATCAATTAATGTTGTAAAACTATAGGATTGGGTTTTTATTTTGTTTTGTTTTCCTATTAGGTTCAAGTGGTAAGCAATGGCCAAATTTTGAAACTGTGGACGGTGATATAGCTACAGTGTTCGGTAAGGACTCTCCAGATGGAGCACCTGTCCATGGTGAGGGGCGGGGCGGGTACTCCCCAAACCTTTCCAGACAGTCAGGTGTCAGTCATAGGCACTGTAGGAACTGAACTGGTTTGAGGTCAGAACCACATTCTTCTGGCCCACGACTTTAGTGTTAAATCACTTAAATCATAGAATAACCATCGGAACCAAATCACACTTGGAGCTTTGCCCCTCAGTGTGGGGTCCAGAGACCACTATATGTCTGTCACCCGAGACTTGTTTCATACATCCTGCATCAAGCTCTGCTCAAGCCTTGCACATCAGAAACCACATCCAGCTTTACATACTGATGCAGTATGCGTACGACTGAGGAGTATGAGACCAAGGAACAGCTCCTTGGCCTCAGGAGCACGTAGGACAGTCCCTAGGGGTGAGGACTTGGGCTCTCCTGGGGTTTCAGCCTTTGTGGCCTCACTTTAGGATTTCCTACAAAACTCTGGTAAGGGCTCAGAGCACAACAGGATTAAGGCCATTGGTCTGACCCACACTGTCCCTCAGAGGCAGAGTACAAACTGCAGATGTAAAGCTAAGTTCTCTGGTAGCCATACTCCAAACCAGCATGGTCCACTTGGGAAAGCACTTCAGCATGTAAGCAACACCAAAAGACTGATGTGCTAGTCGGTCTTTAGCACCAAATCTACAAAGTGCCTTGTGTACATCCCACTCAGAGGCCAATTCTGTCTGGACCAGCTATATACCCTTCGGTGTTCATGTCCCCAGGTCTGTCCTGTGCACTGTGATCACCACCCTTTGCAATCCTCATTTTACACTTGGTAAAGTAAGGCCTACAGAAGCTGTCTGAGCAGAGTCTGACTTGCAGCTTAAGACCCTGGGGTGTCACTCTACCCACGATCACCAGTCAAACAGGGTCAGTAGTGAGTATGGGTAGTAAGGGAGGACAGGGTGTGAGTGTGAAGCTGCTCTCAGAGGTGAGCCTCATCAGGAAGCTTATGATGGGAATGTCAGGTGACAGAGGCCCATCCCCCGAGGGACTTCTTCCAGGAAGGTCAGGTCTGCTTGTTTCTGAGTCTGGGCTGGGGAATCATTGTGGACAGCTTGACTGACGGCTGATCACATGAGTAAATGAGTGTTTCCCAGTTCCCCTATGTTACCCCGTCTAACCTCCCAAGCCTCTACTGTGTTACCTGCAGCAGTCATACTTCCCTCCATGCACTGGCTTCATTTTCTGACACTGAGATGAGCAGGCCACACACGAGTATGGCCACACACGTACTCGAGGTAACTTCTGAGTATGGTCCCGGATGGCCATCATGCTGCAGGGATGGGCAATTTCCAGCTGCTGCTTCTCTGGCTCCCACTATGACACTCGCACAGTGTGGGATGCCACAGGCCTCACAAACAAGCACCCCATTTTACAGAAGGTACACTGAGGGTCAGAGACATGAAGACATTCATCCTTACTCAGGTCTGTGTGAGAACAAAGCCAGAATGAGGGTTGGAATTGGTTGGCTACAAAGTCCAGGATGCATATAAGGGACTTCCTGGGAATGAAAATAAAAGAAGACAGACTGGCTGGATATGGTGGCATGTGCACACCTTTAATCCCAGCACTTGGTGGCAGGGGCAAGCAGATATCTGAGATCAAGGCAAGACTGGTTTATATAGTGAGTTCTATAGTGCAGAGTTAAACTATGCAGACACTACGTCGTCTCAGAAGAAAAGCTGAACATGTTTAGAATACAAGAAAAGTTGTTCTGTCAGTACTTGAGGGCAGAGTCAGGGCAGAATGATAGTAGACGGGAATGTGAATCATGATCAAGGCTGGGTTTTGGAATTGACTTCAAAGGATGTGGTAGATTATTCTCACTATGTCAAAATGCCAGGGGTCATCATTTATAAAGGACAAAGGTTTATCTGGGATCAGTTTTAGAGTTTCCAGACCTTGTTTGATTAACTATGTTGCTTTGAGCAACTGGTTACATGTCATGGTGTGAGTGTGTGGTTGTACAAAACATTTACTTCATGTCCAAGAAGCAAGAGAGAGTAAAGGACCAGGATCCCACCAAGGAAGTAGATACCCCCACTGGCATAAAGCCCTCCACTAGGCCCCACCTCCTACAGAGGTTCCACCACCTCCCTTGTAGATACCCCCACTGACATAAAGCCCTCCACTAGGCCCCACCTCCTACAGAGGTGCCACCACCTCCCAGTAGCACGTCTGAGGAATCAAGCCTTCTAAGACACAGGCATCAAGGGACCTTCAACATCTGGATTATAAGGGTGCTCAGAGGATACTCCAATGATCATAATCTTCCTGAATTAAGAGAGGCAGCAGAATGGGCAGCATCCACAGATTAATTACCCAGAGTAAGGCCACTGTCCACAAGTTACTTGAGTTTCCTATTCACAGTACGGCAGGCTACCTGAAGTTCAAATTCTTCACAGAACATTGACCCTACATTACTGTCTCTGTATCATGTTCTTGTGTGCTTTTTCCAAGATGAAATTCTAGTCCGGGAGATTCTGGAGCCAGGGAAAGTGCCATATTTTGAAAGTCGAAGCCCACCAACAACTTTTCAACAAAAAACAACGAAGGAAAGAAGCAAGTATACCCTTTCACCCCTCAATTGCCAAGTCCCTTAAGACCTGCAGTGTTGAATATGTGGCGCTATTTCACGAGCACTCACTAGATCCAGCCATATTTGGGCAGGAGCAAGTAGATACACAAGAGAAGCCAAGATCTAAGACCACTGTTAGAGCCTTCCTGAGCTGGAGGGAGTCACCTCCAAGACAGAAGAGGCTTGCTTCCCTCTGCAGTGATCTCTGAGAGACATTCATACATGTTATTAGACCCAGGATCAGAATAGGGTTCAGTCACTGCAGGAACACAGAATGAGCCAGGTCATTATAAACACATACCATCTGCTTGTGCTCACCTATGGCTTCTAAGGGAAACCCTTCTATTACACTAAGTGGCCAAGGTCCAGCATATAAGGTGCCTAAAGTCAAGGACAGTGGGAGGACAGAGGGAAAGCACATACTTTGCAAAGCACAGGATCTTGGAGAAACGCACTCAGAGGCAGGCTCAACACTTCCTGGGAGGTTCTTGTGCAGATGTGACTAGATCGTAAGGTTCACCCTGTAGCTTCCTAGTCCCAATCCACCAGGATCAAGGTAGTTGGGTGACAGCCGACTATTTAAAGATTTAACTTTCCAGCACAAAAATTTAATTAGAATTTAAACCCTGTGCCATCAACCTTCCAGCCCAGTGTTAGAAAATAGGGCTCTGTCTAAAAATGTTTACAAAAATATAATAAGAAAACACTTCCCTGTTTCTTTCAATGTTTTTCCTTAAAGAAATCCTCATCAAAGAATCCACTGCTTCTAGAAGACATCATAAGCAGTCATCTTCTGGGACCCCGCATACCCTTTCCTTTGATGGTAAATATAACCCCACAATCCCTTCCTGGATGCAGAACCTCTCTCTTAGTTAGGGCTTTCACTGCTGTGAAGAGATACCATGACCAAGGCAACACTTATAAAGGAAAACATTTAATTGGGGCTGGCTTACAGTTTCAGAGGTTTAGTCCTTTATCATCATGGAGGGAAGTATGGCAGCATGCAGAAGACATATTGCTGGGGAAGGACTGAGAGTTCTGCATCTTGATCTGAAGACAGCAGGAGACTGTGTTCCACAGTGAACAGAGCTTGAGCATGGGAGACCTCAAAGCCTGTCCCCATAGTGACACACTTTTTCCAACAATCCCATACCTATTCCGACAAGGCCACACCTCCTAATAGTGTCACTCTCTATGGACCAAGCATTCTGACACATGAGTCTATGGGGGCCATTCCTATTCAAACCACCACAGAACTTAACGGGGGAGCCTCAGCCAGCCAGGTGTAGATGGATGGTTCTACTTGGAGAAGGGCAAAGATTCTTCTGCTAAAGCCTGTGGCTGCTTCACCAAGTTAGGTAGGTTTCCTACTATGTCCCAAGCCTTAGGATGTCTCAGGTGTCTAGTCCTGCATTGGAGCTCAGCATCCCACAGCTCCCAAGACATGTCCTGGGCCTGCCTCTGCATAATCCAGACCTGGATAGCCCAGAAGAAATATCTCCTTATAGGTGGACGGTTACCAGGAAGAAACATAAGCTGAGTCCTCTCCCAGACTTGCAACTGACTCTAAGGGTAGAGTAGGATAGAGTAGAATAGAGTAGAGTAGAGTAGAGTAGAGTAGAGTAGAGTAGAGTAGAGTAGGATAGAGTAGAGTAGATAGGGTAGCATAGAGTAGAGTGGGATAGAGTAGAGTAGGATGAGGGAGGTGGGATGAAGAGTAGAGTAGGATAGAGTGGAGTAAAAGTAGAGTGAGAGTGGGATGGGGGGGAGGATGGATGGGGGAGGAGAGGGAGGGAGAGGGAGAGAGGGAGAGGGAGGGGAGAGGAGGAGGGGAGGAGAGGAGGAGAGTGAACAGAATAGGATAGAGTAGAGTAGAGTAGAGTAGAGTAGAGTAGAGTAGAGTAGGATAGATGAGAGGAGAGTAGGGAGGGTAGACTAGACTAGAATAGAATAGAATAGAAAGAGCAGGGCAATCAAGTGCTCGAGTGCCCCTTGGAGCAGACAAGAATTGGGGGAAAAGCCTCCTTCCACCATGAGTCTCCTACCATTGATATGGATAGGAGACATAGCTCTTTGCTCCAAAGAGTAGATATAACAAAGTGTACGTGTAGCAAAGGATGGACAAGTACAATGTCTGCAGAGCAAACCCATGTGTGACCAGACCAAGGCTTCGGGTATAGGAGAGGGAATAATATATTAATGTGGTAGTGGTGTAAGGCCCTGGGAACCTGCATTTCAATCCTGCATGGCTTCTCCAGCTGCTGAAGCTGGGGACAAGTCAAAATAATGAATCCATGGCATAAAAAAGAGCACAGTTCTATTTAAAATGACTGTCCTAACACCTCTGAGGTTGTCCCGCTCATCAATTTGATGACATTGGCTGGTAGAACAATACATAAGAATCCTTCTAGCTGTGTGGAGTCAGAAAGAGTACAGGTAAATCCTATTGAAGAGACTGCCCTATATATAGTGGCAGGCAAAAGCAGACTAAGAGACAAGAGAATAGCCTCATAGGTGAGGAGATCTCAGGTTATAACTGAGAAGGGAGAGGTGATCCTGAGGTACCACCCAGGTCCTACACTGGCTATGCCCTATGGGGACAATGTGCTTGTCCACTGGAGGTCAGCCAGTCCAGTATGTTGCTCTCATTGCTGCCCATGCCTAAAGACTGATCTATGGCCACCACATGAACCCCCCCACTCCCGCCCCTCAAGTCGTCCCAGAGCTGCTGGGACCTGATAGAGACTTATTCTGGCCCCTCGGCACACAGCACCCATTAGTACAGCTGAAGCCCTCACTGAAATGATGTGATTCCTAACCACTAAGCAGAGACCAGCCTCTGACAGGACTGAGTAAAAATGCATGAGTTATAACTTCATGACAGAGACTGAGGGCCAGCCAGCTTAAGAGGAGACTTGGAGACACCAAAGACTAGTGTGAGGTCTTGGTAATATGACAGTAGGGTCTACAGACGAAGAAGGTGGCAAGAGTGGGAAGCAGGGCCCTTGGACTGCTGGTGTAGAGCCCTAAGCAGAACCTGATCTAACTAGCCAGCATTAAAGAAAAGAAGCCCCAGTTCCCAGCAGCAGCAATGTGGGCAAAGCACGAATCCCTGAAGAGCCCCACCAGACTCCCTGGTGGGGGTCTGTTGCCAAATGATGCTTCAGTGATGGAGGCTAGGTGGGTCTGGGAAATGGAAGGCAGGCAGAGATCTCCATCTGTTGCTTTCACACGATTGTCTCAGTCAGAGAAAGGATTTAGATAGGCAACATATAAACTGGGAGGAGGTTTAATTAGCAAACATCGCACACCACAGGATTGAGAAAACGGCTCAGTCACTGAGAGCATTTGCTGAGGCCCCAAGTTCTATTTCCAACACCCATGTCAAGTAACTCACAACTGGAGTGATGCCTCTGCCTGGCAGGCACAGGCACCTGCATGAATATCTCTCTCTCTCTCTCTCTCTCTCTCTCTCTCTCTCTCTCTCTCTCTCTCTCTCAGGAGTAATAAATAGCTTCAGACAATAGCAGCACTCATCAGCTTTGTACTAAATCTGGGCATGTGACACAGGGTTGCGTAGGCTGCTCTGACCTGGAGATCTGGCGAGAACTGCATGGCTGCTCTGTCTTGTCGGGGTGCGTTCTTTCATCTCATTCTAAGGGCTGTGAATCCCGCATCCTGAGTTTTTGCTCCTCTTCCTGATCAGTTCCTATGTCAGGTCCCTAGGGCACAGAGAGATGGGTTGCAGCCTTTTGTCGGTGTCCCATGCCCGCACTGACAGCAGCCAGGCAGTTTCTCTCCATGATCATGTCACAGACTACCCACAAAGTCAAGTCTAGACCCCAGTAAACCAGTGAGAGGCAGTGTATTGAGGCAAGGTGTAGCAGGCCATCTTCAGCCTCAGCACACAGGTCCTCTGCTGGAGCCTCTCCCGGGGACAGGTGAGTTCCAGGAAAAGACACTCAACCAAGTGAGCGAGCAAGGCCGTAAATGCTACTGCCCCTGGAGGCCACCTGAGCTCTCTCAGTCTCTCAACAGGCAAGTGAGCCAGGCTGACCTGCTGGCTGCACACCTTTGCTTGGATGGTCATGGCCCCTACCAAGGGAGGGAGACGGATCAAAGCCGCATCTCCAGAGTGTGCCTTGGATACAAGAGGTGTGTGCTATGCTGAGTAGAAGCACCCACCCTTTTCCCAGATGTGGCCATGGGTGCGGGGGTGGGGTCAAAGATGGTTACACTTGTACGTCTCCGGTACACAGCAGAGGCACCCCCCACTAGTGTTTCCTCATTTTTGCAAGTGACGCTGTGCACTCTGCCCTGGGTTGAGGACATGGAGACCAGAGGACAGGAGGAGGTGAGATGTAAGCCGTGGAACTCTATGTCAGCCTCAGCTATACCACACTCCAGTGCCATCTTAATCTTCACATGGACTTTTCTGGCTGTGCATCACATAGCCAAGAGTGTTGTATGGCAACAGCATACTGTGGTGAGTGCGTGCCAGCTTGCGAGAGAAGGCATGTTTTTCTGCCCAGCTTCTGCCATGTTCAGTGGTGATGTTGATGCTATATGTCCAGGGCTGCAGGTGGAGCAGGTAGGGAAACAGCCCCATGACTACTGGCTGCAGCGGGGGTTATGGGAAGCAGAGGCAGTGAGAATATACACACTTATGGCTTTTGGCTTTGTGACAGAAGGCCCAAAGAAAAGCAAGAGGTAGGTGGCCTATGGGCCAACCTGCTTCTCCTCCTTGCCCCCTGGGCAACAGTGTCTCCGAGGCTCAGGACACAGCAGTGTGTCGCTCTTTGGGAAGAGGATGAGCTCTTGGCACACTCATGTCAGAGGTGGGACCTTGAAGCTATGGAGAGAGCAGGAAGGAAACTGCAGAAAATATACTGTGGTCTCTACCACTGGCTAAGATGGCACAAGTAAACTACCAAGTGCTGTTGAGGAAGACCAGATGTCTGTGTCTGCCTGCTCTAAGTGGGCTGCTGTATGGTCACGTAGGTATCGCCTAGGAAACAATGGTCAGGAAAGAAACTGGAAATCAGAAAACCAAAAAAAAAAAAAAAATCAGAATAAAAAGGGGGACAGGTTAAAAAAGGAGAGCAAGGCGCTTAAAATAGCATCCATTGTGACATTATTTTAAGCTAACAAAAAACTTCACAAGTGTCACGAAGAGCTTATAAATTTATTTCCCAGCACTTCCAAGGTCAATGGTGGTAATAAGAATGGGGACACTCACATTCATGAAAACTCTTAAATGATCCACAAAAACATTAGCAATAACAGAAACAAGAAAACAACAACAAAATCCCACCTCTCAGTTCATAGGAGATAGTTTTTTCTGAAGCCAAATATGAATGACCAGAACCTGGGAACATAGATTCGGGTTATTCCAAATTTCTCAGTTCATAGGGCATAAGAAGAGTTTATTATGGAGTCAAATATAAGTAGTCAAACCCTGGGGAACATAGATTCAGGTTATTCCAAACTCCAGGTTCAGACATGGCCACAGCTTCACTAAGTTTTTACAGTAATGGAACAAAGTAAGTTATAGATCAAGATACTGTAAAAACACACTGATGGAAACAAGGCAGGCAGCTACAACCAAGGAAGAAATCTCTGCTATAGGCCTTGGATGGGAGCCGATGACATCCTTGGCTTTCGGATTGGTGGAAGCTAAGGGACTGCTTGTACATTCCAAGGAAGTTAGGTCAGACACAGTGGTGGGAAGGAATGGCTTAAGGCTAACACTGTAACTGGACACGCAACATTGTAACCTCTCTAGGATCACTGCAGTTCTAACAATCAGAACCTTGCAGAAGGTTCAACACAAGGCACAAGTTCCTCCTAGGAGCTTCAGTTCACATCTACACAGCTTATACAAACATCTCCACCTCTCTACTGTGTTTCTGGCTCCAGAGTCCATCAGGATTCCATCTGCCCACTGCCTCAGTGTCCCCAGCATGGCTGCTTCCTCATATTCTTGGGCTCTGGTGACCTTAAAGGACACTGGCCTGTTCCTCTGTGGAATGGCTTTCACTTTGGGTTTATGAGCATTTTTCTGCCTCCGGGAATTTGAAACATTCCATCTGGCCCTCCAGTATTTGTTTTATGATGAATGAAAGTTTGACACAACTCTATTTCTATTTGAATTTATTGTTTCTTTGTATTATTTGTACTGAATAAGCTCACTGCTCTCTTGGTGGCCACAGGGCAGCAGGCTACAAACATGAATAAAAAACATATGCTCACTCTATATGCTTACTCTGAGACCCACATGGCCTGGATTCAAAAAGCTTGCAGTTAAACAATATTTGTGGCATCTATTCATTGTCCTTAACTTTTCCACAGACAAGCAGAAAGAAACACTTTTTCAGCTAAGAAGCCTTGAAGCTCTGGAGAAAATGATTGACAAGATTCGAAGAGCCGTTGGTAAGCAAAAGCTATGGCACATCCTCCCATGGGCTCAGGTCCTGAACCAGGCAAGCAGAAAGGGCTGATGAGACTCAGCAGGTAACAGTGCCTGCTGCCAAGTCCAACAGCCTGACTTCAACCCCTGGGACCTGCATGCTGAAAGGAGATAAATGAATACCCAAGTTACACATACAGTTTTTTTAAAAAGGAGAAGGTGAGCTAGTGCCAACATTGTTGTCTCTGCTTCCTAGCTGTGAACACAGTCCTACCAGCTGCCTCATGTCCCTGCCTATGTGATTTCCACCCATGCCTGTCCACCTGTTTGCACCTGATGTAACCAGAAGGCGGCACTGGTGGATCACCTACACCTCCTGAATCCCAACCACGGCAGAGAGAAGTCAGTGCTACTGACATGAGACGTCAAGGGTTTGACACAGGTTGTGGTGACAATCAATGGTATAGTAATAATTACTCAAGAAAAATCTCTCCCCTAACAGAGACTAAGCTCAAGAACCAGCAGAAGCTCCAGAAAAGTAGAACCAAACAATTCCTGGGGAAACTAATCAAGCCCTAAGTACCAGGACTGGCAAGAGGGCCAAGCCACTGCTGCACATGGGGACAGATAGAGTGGAAGCAGCCACCAACCTGTGTGAAGGAGAACTGTACTCAATGAGCACCAAATAAAGTTAGCATATTTAAATATTAAGTCTTCAGATAGGCTGTTTTATTGCTTTGTTTTTTTTAATTATTATTCAAAGTAGTGAAAGACAACTGGAATTGGAGGCCATGAGGAGGGGTGGAACCCTAGTTCAATAACTCCTAGTAATATATGAGGACTCACAGTAATGGAAGATACAGAGCCTGAACCATCCAACTTCTGTAATGAGGTGTACTGGCTAGTCTTATGTCAGCTTGACATACAAATTTAGAGTTATCCAAGAGGGAACCTCAACTGAGAAAAAAAAATGCATCCATTAGATCAGCTGTAAGGCATTTTCTCAATTAGTGATCAAGGGTGAGAGGGTCCATGGTGGGTGGGGCCATCCCTTGGCTGATGTTCCTGGGTGCTCTGAGAAAGCAGGCTGGGCAAGTCATGAGGAGTAAGCCAGTAAGCAGTACTCCTCCATGCCTTCTGCATCAGCTCCTGCCTCTAGGTTCCCCCCCTGTTTTTGAGTTCCTGTCCTGACTTCCTTCAGTGATGAACAGTGCTATGAAAGTACAAGCCCGAGTAAACCCTTTCCTTCCCAACTTGCTTTTTGGTACTGCTCATCACACTAGTAGAAACCCTAAGACACCAGGCAAGGCTTCCAGTGGTGGCACTGGATCACCAACCCAGACACAAAACGTTCAACCTACAATCGGTTCTGCCTGTAAGGTGTGCGGAACCACACAACCATTGTGGCACACAACTTGTAAGAGTGGCCAACCAATGACTGGCATAATTTGAGGCCAATGCTATGAGAGGGAGCCCATGCTAGACACTGCCTGGATAACCAGTGTCAGGGTTCTCTAGAGCCTTATGGAATGTCTTTCTATAGTGAGGGGATTTATTGTGATGACTTACAGTTTGTAGTCCAACTAATCCAACAATGGGCAGCTGTGGGTGGGAAGTCTAAGGATCTAGTAGTTGTTCAGCCCCACAAGGCTAGTTGTTTCAGCTAGTCTTCTGTAGAAATAGGTTCTAACAGATGTGCTGGCAAGTAAGTGCAAGCAGTTGAAGAAGAGAGAATCTTCCTTCTCCCTTCTTCCTTCTTCCACATATAGGCTTCCAGCATAAGGTATGGCCCAGATTAAAGGTGTGCATTACCACTTCTGGATCTGAGACTTGCTTTGCCTCAGGCTGATCTTGAATTCAGAGATCTTCTTGCCTGAGTCTCCTGAGATTAAAGGCATGTACTACCTTGCCTGGGCCTCATCTTTTCATGGCCACTAGGATCTCCGTGCCAAGATCCAGGTCAGAAACATGTGTCTTTGAGAATCAAGATCTGGATCACAGGTGTGTCCTCTGATTCTGGATTGTAGTTCATTTCCAGATATAGTCAAGTTGACAACCAGGAATAGCCATTATAATCAGGATCAATTAAATAATTTTTAATGAGATTCTGCTATACTTATAGATTGGTGACTAGTCCAGTTGTCATCTGAGAGGCAACTCTGGCAGCTGAGGAGAGCAGATATAGACACCCACAGCCAAACAGTAAGCAGAGAGCCCAGGTTGGAGGTCTGTATACAGTCCCTCCCATCAGAGCTGAGAGAGCCCAGAGGAAGAGGGGGTGAAGAAATTTGGGAACCAGAGGATTGAGGACAATAGGAGACCATAGCCTACAGAATCAACTGAGCAGGGCATATGCAGGTTCACAAAGACTGAGGTGCCAATCATGGAGCCTGAATGGGTCTGTACCAGGTCCTCTTCATATATGTTACGATTACTTGACTTGGTGTTTTGGGGGTACTCACAGTGGGAGTGGAAATATCTGTCTGGGGTAGAGGGGAGGTGTGGGGACTAAGAGAAGTGGAAACTGAGATCAGGATGTATTGTATTAAGTGAATAAATTTTAAAAATCTTAAGTATATTTTAACCATATTTCTGCCACTACATCCTTCCACATCCTCTCCACTACCCTATGCCCTCACTTTAAGTTCTCAAAAAAAAGAAAAGAAAAGAAAAGAAAAATCCAACACACACACACACAAAAAACTAGAAAATAAAATACAACACCCAAAATAACAAAACAACAACACAAAAGCCACCAAACTGTAATCAAATGAAAGCACAAAAACCAACTGTGGAGTCCATAACTTGTTGGTGACTCCTGAACATGAGACCTGCCCTTAGTGGTTTGTATACCCAGTGTCATTTCAATGGAGAAAACCGATTTTTCTGTCTCCCAGCAGGTATAAATGAGTTTGTTAACCCTTACCCTAGAGGCTAGATATTCATTCATTCATTTTTTAAAATATATATAACAAAAATAAAATATAATACTATAAAACAAAAACTATCACATTGAACTTGGACAGGATAAACCAACAGAAGGAAAAGAGCCCAAGAGAAGGCACAGGAGTCAGATGCCCACTCATTTGCACACTCGGGAATCACATAAAAACACTAAACTAGAAACCACAATGAAGACAGGAGGACCTGGTGATGGCCAGGCGTGCTGCTTCAGTCTCTGAGTTCCTATGGGCTATGTTCATGCTGACTTAGAGTTTTCCTCTCTCCCTGGTGTTCAGTCTCTGAGTTCCTATGAGCTATGTCCATGCTGACTTAGAGTTTTCCTCTCTCCCTGGTGTTCAGTCTCTGAGTTCCTATGAGCTATGTCCATGCTGACTTAGAGTTTTCCTCTCTCCCTGGTGGTCTGCATCCTCTCCGGCTCTTACACTCCTTTCACATCCTCTTCTATAGAGTTCCCTGCGCTCTGAGGGGAGAGACTTGATGGAGACGTGCCATGAGAGGCTGAGTGTAGTATCTGACTGTGGGTCTCTATGTGCTAACCACCTGTTGCAGGGGAAAGCTTCACTGCCGACAGCAGAACAAGGTATTGATCTATTAGTATAGCAGAATATTATAAGGAGTCATTTTATCGCCACATTTTTCAGATCAAGGTCCCAGAGCTATCTAGTCTCGGATTCTTGGTCACTCAAGCAGTGTTAGGCATGGCTTCCATCCTGTGCAGAGGGCCTGGAGTCAGATAAGTTAGTTACTGGTTGGCTATTCCCACAGCATTTGTACTATTGTTACCTTAGCAGGCAGTACGCCTTGTAGATAAAGGTTGTGGCTGGCTTGTAGGTTACCTTCCTCTCTCACTGCTGTGCAGAGTGCCTTCCTGCACCAACACGTTAGAACATAGGAGTGAATGCTCTATGTAGGCACAGCTGCACCTCTGCATGTTCAATCAGTTGTGCAGGCATTCGCTTCCTTCAGCAAGGGGGCCTTGCTGTCAGACTGTGGAGAGCAAACTATAGTCTTGGCAACAGGATGGGCTGTTTGGAGAGTTTTGTGGGGCCCTTTTGGCCAACAACTCAACAACCCAATCCCAGTACTAGAAGCTTCATTTGGTGATTAGAGACGGCTAGTTCTGGCTGCATCTCCCATTGTTTAGCAATTTCATTTAGATCACCTTCAGATATGTCTCTATTTTAAGAGATTTCTACTGCATTAGGTCTCCATACTGCCCCAGAAATGCCCCTAAATTTTAGCTGTCTCCCCATATTTCTTCCCAATGCTCCCCTTCCCTTCCTCATCCCTACTTGACCATTCTGTGCCACATACCTCCTAGTCCATCCGTAAATATCTATTTTATCGTTCTTACCTAATGAAACCTATTTTTTCCCTTAGGCCCCTTACTCTAGATGTACCCTCTGCGGTGCTATAGACTGTAGCTCAGTTATCAGCAACATAACTGCTAGTATCTACATATAAATTAAAAATACCATATATGGGGGTTGGGGATTTAGCTCAGTGGTAAAGCGCTTGCCTAGCAAGCGCAAGGCCCTGGGTTCGGTCTTTACACAGTCCTCAGCTGAAGAGTAACTAGGTTGTTTCCAATTTCCGATTGTGCTAAGTAGAAAAGCAATGAACAGGGTTGAGCAAGTGCTTTTGTGGCAGGATGAGGTATCCTTTGAGTGTACCCAATGGCATAGCTGGATCTTGAAGTAGATAGATGCTCGCCTTCTTTAGTAACCACCACACAGATCCACTGTGGTTGTACAGGTTTGCACTCCCACTAGCAATGTATGAGTGTTCCTCTTGTCCACAGCCTCACCAGCGTGGGAAGTCACTTCTTTTGCTGATCTTACCATTCTGACGGGTCTAAGATGAAATCTCAGAGTACTTTTGATGTGCATCTGCCTGGTAGCTAAGGTTATTGAACATTTCTTTAAGTATATCTCAGCCATTTGAGTTTCCTCTCTTGAGAATTCTCTTTAGATCTGTATTCAGTTTTTCAATTGGTTTCTTGGTTTTCTTGATATCTAATTTCATCATATATTTTGGATATTAGCCCTCTGTTTGATGGATAGTAAGTAAAAATCTTTTCCCATTGATTTGCCTGAATGATGGTGTCCTTTGCTGTGCAGAAGCTTCTCAGTTTCTTGGGGTCTCATTTACTAAATGTTGCTCTTAGTGCCTATGCTAACAGTGTTCTGTTCAGAAAGTCTCTTCCTATGACAATGAGTTCAAGGCTATTCCCCACTTTCTCTTGTATCAGGGTCAGTATATCTTGTTTTATGTTAAGGTCTTTGGTCCATTTGGAGTTAGAATTTTGTGCAGAGTAATAAGGATGGGCCTATTTGGGCTCTTATGCATGTGGATATCCAGTCTAACCAGTACCATTTGTTGAAGATGATGGCTTTTTCCAGTGTGTACTCTAGCCTTTTTATCAAAATACAGGTTTCCATAGGGGTGTGGATTTATGTCTGGGTCTTCAATTCAATTCCAGTGATGAATGTGTCTGGTTTTGTATAGAAACCATGTATAACAGGGCCCCAGACCTTAGCAAAACTGATACCATGATGGGAGTTGCATTCTCGATGTTAATTTGGATCATCTTTCTCTGCCTTTTAGTTAATTTGCATGAGGGTCTGTCCGTCTTCTTTTTGAGAAGAGCCAACTCTTTCTTTGATTGATTCCTTGTATTGTTTTGTTTCTCTTACTGATCCATCAGTTGATTATTTTTTGCAATCTACTCCTCTTGGGTCTGATTTCCTCTTTTTGGCCTAGAGTTTCCTGATTTGCTGTTAAGTTGATAGCGTAAGATCTTTCTAACTTTTTAATGTAGGCACTTAGCACTATGAACTTGCCTCTAAGAACAGCCTCCATTGTGTCCCATAAATTTGAGTATGGTGTATATTCATTTTCATTCAACTCTAGAAAGTCTTTGATTTCTTTCTTACTTCTTTCTTGACCCATTTTTTGTTCAGGAGAGAGCGGTTTAGTTCCGAGTTTTTTAACTGTCTGTTGTTTCCGTTGGCGTTTAATCATGGTGGTCAGACAGGATGCAGCATGTAATTTCAATTTTCCAGCATCTGTTGAGACTTTGCTTTGTGTGTGAAGTCTGTGGCTGAGGTTTGGAGTAAGTTCCAATTTTGGAGTAGCTGAGAAGAAGTACCCTTTTGTGTTTGAGTGAAATGTTCTGTAAGTATCTATTGGGTCTATTTGGTTTATAACTTCAATTAGCTCCCACATTCTCTGTGTCACTGTTGTCTGGATGACCTGTCTATTGGAGACAACAGGGTACTGAAGTCTCCCACTATTAGTGTGTGAGGGTCAATGTGTGATTTAAGCTGTAGCAGTGTTTCACTTACAAACTTGGCTGCCCTTGTATTTCTGACATAGAGGTTAAGAATTGAAATGGCCTTTGGGTGAATTTTTCCTGTGATAAGAGTATGTAATGTCTTTCCCTACCTCCTATGATTAGTTTTGGTCTGAAGACATATCAGATATGAAAATGGTTAAGTACTAGCTTGTTTCTTAGGTCCATTTTGCTTGGAATATCTTTTTCTAACCCTTTACTCTGAGGTGCTGTCTATCCTTGATGTTTAACTGTGGTTCTTGTATGCAGCAGCAGGATGGATCCTGTTCTCACCTCCGTTCTATTTAGTCTGTGTCTTTTTATTGGGAAATTGGGACTGCCGATGTTGAAAGATATCAAATGTGAGTGTTGCAGGCCTGGAGGGAAAGGCTTGCTCTGTACGAGTTCTGCTCTAGCTGCTGGGAAAATTTCCCCAGCAAGTATTACAGCTCTGCTCTAAGAGGTATCCTGGTAGTCGGAAGCCAAGGAATACAGCAAAGTCACGGAGGACAACAAAGCTTATGTAAGAGGGAAACCCCCAGGAGGGTGGCTGCCTCCGCTTGGTGGAGAAGCAGCAGAGAAGTGGGCAGAATGCAGGGTTTATATAGGGTTTCTTAGGGGTGGGCAGAGGGGGGATGGGAGAGGGGAGAAGGGGAGGTGGGCAGTGGGGGATGAGGGGTGTGTGGGGGGAGCTTTCCATGGTGGACTGGGATTGGAGGGAGTATGTGGCCTGATTTTGGGTTCAAATTCAGGAACTGGTAGGATTTTTTTTCTTGTAGGGTGGGGCCTGGCCACACTCCAGCCTCAGAGCTGGGAATGACCATTACAACCATTAGAAAACTACCCTTAGAGCAGTTAGGGAAGTCTAGGGGCAGAGTCTGGCCACCTTCCAGCCTTGAGGGGCTGGAATGGCAGATACAGCTGTTTTAACCTTACTGGCCTGGCTGCTGGAGCTCCTAGGGTGGGGCCTGGCCACTTGCAAGCTTCGAGGGTTTACAAGGTTTACAAAGGGAGTCTACAGCAGGAAAAGCCTTGCCTGCCTCCTCAATTGGCGTCAGTTGGTGTGGATAGCCAACATCAATATCCAATGACTGTTGATCCGGTGGTGGTGGTGAGGGGGGAGAGTGGTGGGAGTGGGAGGAGGAGTGGTAGGGGGATTTGGGGGGGTGGGTTTGTGTGTGCTTCTGAGAAACCAGTTCACCTCCATTCTGTAATCAGGAGCCATTTTAGCTCAGTTGGGTTTCTGTTCGCCATAAGATACAAAAGTTCTGTTTCTGGGAATCTGACTTACTGTGACCTGGCTGTTTAACTATAAACCCACCCTCCCAAGCCATCTGTTCCTGGAAATACTCTGTGACCATTGTTCCAGGAGAGACTTTCCTAACTGCCTGGTCTCCTATGCAAAATCTCCCACCCAGTGGTTTTGCCCTTTGAAAGGGGCATGGTTCAGGGCTGGTTTCTTGAATCCTGCCAGGTTCAACAGGACAGTTGGAAGTCTCCCCCCATAGAACTTGCTTTCACTTGGCCATAATTTGGATTGGTGATCTTTCTCCTAGGTCCCTAGGAACACTTCCCTTCTTTTGGTTTTGCTCATCTGGGATCATTTAGTCCCTATGTTTTCTTTCTTTTTTTTTTTTTTTTTTTCTTTTTCTCAGAGCTGGGGACCGAACCCAGGGCCTTGCGCTTGCTAGGCAAGCGCTCTACCATTGAGCTAAATCCCCAACCCCAAAGACCAGCAAGTGCTTTTTCTTCTTTTTTTCGGAGCTGGGGACCGAACCCAGGGCCTGGTGCTTCCTAGGCAAGCACCCTACCACTGAGCTAAATCCCCAACCCCCTATGTTTTCTTTAGGTTGGAGTTTACTCTTTAGGACCTTCTATAGGGCTGGAGGTATAGATATACATTGCTTAAATTCAGTTTTACCATTGAATGTCTATTTTTTTCCCATCTATGCTCAATGAAAGTTTTGCTGGGCGCATTAGTATAGCCTGGCATCTCTGTTCTCTTAGAATCTACAGCACATCTGTCCAGACCCTTGTGGCTTCTAGAGTCTCCATCAAGAAGCCAAGTGTAGTTCTAAGAGGTCTGCTTTTGTATGTGAGCTGAACTTTTATTGTTTTTCTTTGTTCTGTATATAATAATCATGATAAACGTTATTATGAGCTAAGGTGACTATCTTTTCTGGTGACAGTTTGGTGTTCTGTATGTTCTTGGACTTTGATAGGCATCTCTTGGGTTAGGGAAAGTTCCTTCTGTGACATTGTTAAATGTACTTTTTTGTACCTTTTACCTGTGTTTCCCCGTCTTCCTCTATTCCTACCATTCTTAGATTTTTGTCTTTTCATACTGTCCCAGATTTCTTAGATGTTTTGTGACAGGATTTTTTTTTTTTTCTGGATTTGACTTTTTGTTCTGACTAGTGTAACCATTTCTTCTATCGGGTCTTCAATACTTGAGATTCTCTTTCATCTCTTGTATTCTGTTAGTGAAGCTTGCCTCCGCAGGTCCTGCTCAAGCTCCTGACTTTTCATTTCCAGGCTTTCCTCAGTTTGGGTTTTCTTTATTGATTCTATTTCATGCTCAAGTCTTGAGCAGTTTGCTCACTTCCTTCCAATGTTTGCTTGCGTTTTCAAATAATTCTTCTAAGAATTTATCATATGCTACCCTACCTGTCATAACTTCCACCATATTCATAAAGACTTTTCAGGTCTTTTACCTGTGCTTCAGGTATGCTGCGATACTTAGAGCCTGCTGTGGTGGGGTTGCTGGGTTCTGGTGGAGACATATTGTCCTGTTATTCTGGTTTTGTTGTTGTTGTTGTCTGTTTTACACTGGCATCCAGGCATCTGGGATTGGAAAGACTGTGATTCCAAGTGTTTATATATGGTCTTAACTTTTTTGGGTGGGTGTTGTGTGCTTTCTGTTTCTCTCTTGGTTCTTAGGAGGGGTGGCTGTGGCCTCTCTGGGAAAATCTTCTAAGGCCTTGTTATGTGCAGGCTGTGGGAATTCCAGGTAAAATGTGTTCTTGGTTTTCGGACCTGAGACCTAGGAATGGGGATGGGCTGGGGGCAGTGGAGGGGCTTCACAAGGGCCGTGGAAGGGCATGACAAGAGGGAGGAAGGCTAGGTATTCCACCAGGATCTGCTTAGTCAGACTCCTGGGAATGAGGCCAGGGAGTGAGGAGAGGCCACAGCAGAAGACCTGCTACAGAACTGGGGATGATTGGGGGATTGGAGTAAGAGCAATGGAGTGAAATATGGGTCTGCAGTTAGCCTGCAGCTACTCCATGCCAGGAGTAGCCTGTGGATTCCCATGGAGTGTCTGCTGGAGTTGGATGCTGGATAAAATAACAGGAAGAGAGGGCAGGAGGGGGAGATCTGTGGGATCCAGTGGTGAGGGCCATGAGGGGGAAGGGAGGCTGCAGGAGGTGTTCTTTTGCTGCACTTCAGATGAGACTGAGGACTTGGACTTAGGGGTGGAAGGAGAGGTGAGAGACCCAGCAGTGATACCTGCTGTTTCCCAGGAGTGCCTCCTGGAGTTGGGGGCTGGGGTAGTGGGCAGAGTAGTGGGAGGGAAGCTAGCAGAGGATCTGTGGGCTTTGGTAGTGATGGGGCTGGGTGCTGCCACAGGGGGTTCACTGCAGAGCTGGTGATGAGGCTGGGGCATTGGACGCTGAGGCACTGGACTCAGGGGCATGGAGGGAGAGGTAAAGGCCTGCAGTTAACCTGCCTGCTTCCCAGTTAGAGTAGCCTGAGTGTTTGTAGAGAGTGCCTGCTGGAGGAGTCACTTGTTTTTTCCTCGTTAATGACTGTGTGTCTCCAGCTAAGCAATCTCTGATAGTCTAATGCCACGAGGGGGTTCTCACATTTCCTGTTTTGTCTATTTGTGGTTCTTGATACTGCTGCAAACACTGGTCTTTCTTTTCTTCATTATTTCTCCTTCTCTTTCCTTTAATTTTTTTTTTTAAATACAAGGTCTTGCTTTGGAGCTCAGATGGGCCTCAACCTCACTATCCCACTACCTCAGGCTCTAGGGTGCTGGTGTCTTTCTCAACCTTCTTCAATGTCACTTTACAGAGCTATAAGCAAGCCATGTATTGAAATCAGGTCTGCTCTTAGTTACTCCACAGTATAAAACACAATGGGTTTCCGGGTGACAAATACCCTAAGACTACCTTATAAGCAGCTTTTGCCTCCATTGTGAGATGCAGGACGACTGTGAATCTGGACGGGCACAAACACCATTCTGTCCGGCACCATCCATGCAGAACACATTGACAAATGACTTATTCCTAAACCAGGCACAGCACTGCACACTAATTCTGCCTCTTGGGAAGCAGAGCAGGAGGCTCTCTGTGAGTTTGAGACCAGCTTGGTCTATGTATTAACTTCCAGGACAGCCAGGACTACATAGAAAGGCCCTGACTCGGACAAAACAATAAATGAGTTATTCCTGGGAGTGGAAAGGGTGTTACCCTGTAAGTTATCAATGTGAGTTGTGGTTGTAGGATCACATGATTGAATTTAAATCGTAACAGGAAAAACCAGGCCCAAGAATGTACTGGACATACCAGGTCAAGGGCAGGGTATATAACTCCCCCACTTGTTCTCTATAAAGAGGACAGTACCCAACATTGGTTGGATTGGGCATAACATTACTCCTGACTTCTCATTTGACAAACGTGTCAAAAACAGGCAAAGAACCCACAACTGTCCCTGGGGCCTAACTCAGATCAATCCATGCTACTACTACTGATGTGACCCAACGACCTGCTTTTCGCTGTCCTGTGGTTTGCTCATCTGGACCTACTGTCTGTCCTCCCATCCACTCCAGCTCTGGACCTGGCTCTCCTCTCCACCTCTGTAGCAACTCCACAGCACAGCTCTCAAGTTTGTGATCCTCAGTGGTCTAGCTCACGAACAGCAGCTTCTTCCCCAAAGCTGTCAGAATTTAGAGTATCGAGATTCCCAAGCTTCAAAAACCATTTACTGTATGTGTGCATGTGCTCAAGCAGTCCCCGGGTGGGTCCTGGGGATCAAACTTGGGTCTTCAGGCTCAGTGCCTGTCTTCATATGCCTGTACCTTCGGAGCCACCTCGCAGACTTCTCCATTCTAGTCTTAACCAGCAGTGTCTGTGCCATTCACACTACTTATGATACTCAACACAGTTGCGTTTATGAGGTGGAGAAAGCTGAAACGCAGGGAAGGGCAGTGCATCCTGCCAGGCTGCTGGCTGGGTATTAGGTTAACAAGCCAATTGCAAAGGTGCCTGGATGGCTGCCAAGTGGCAGCAGAGAGGAGCTCAATTGAGCTGTACCCAGGATCAATTAGAAGTTTGTTTCCTGGTGATCTCCTGAGCAGAGACTGTGATGAGTCCCCTAGAGTAGTCTCAGACAAAATAACAATTTAATGTGCTGTGTCTGTCTCTATACAGGTTTGTGTGTCTCTGGTCTGGCCTAATAGGTCCAACATATTCAGCGGATTGTCAATATAGAAACAGAATTCTGACCTCAAAAGGCGTAAGAGATCATTTATTCCAGACCCAATTAGGAGTAAACATAGCCCAGGAAGTTGGATTCATGGTACACCAAACACCGTGTTTCAATGTGTAGAAGTTTCATTAAGTTTTATAGCAACAGAACAATGTCATAGAGTAGATTTTCAAATACATTGGTGGGAAAATATCAGGTAAAAGGCAAATCTGCCAAGACTGTGCTACAGGCCTTAGGTGCTGTCCAATGACAGCTTGTGGGTTGGTGGAAGCCAGGGATCTATTGGCAAATTCAAAAAGGATTTTATCTGATAGTTACAAGGATATTAAGCCAATTACACAGGTGGGTATTATCCTGCAACATCCCAGCTTTCTGAAACCATTGAAGTCTTAATCAGTCAACCAGTCTCACGCAATGGTAGTGCTGTGTTTTATAAAAACATTAGGAAAGAAGGAATGTGTTCGGTGAATGTGTAGTCAGGTGTACGGTATGGTATCTTCCCCTGAGGGACCAGCCACACGACCACAGTATAGTATAGAATAGTTTATTCAGGGCATGGGGAAGGGAGTTGAGAGGAGTAAAGACAGAGAAAGGCGGGGGGGGGGTACGAGTGGCGTAGAGGCCAGCTATGAGCACATGGAGAGAGGTGGGGAAAGGGAATGGCAGGGGTGGGGGAAATGGGGGAGGGAACAGAGCTGGAGCAAGAAAGCTAGAGCAAGAGAGAATGGAGGGGGCAAGCAGCCCCTTTTATAATGGGTCAGGCACACCTGGCTGTTGCCAGGTAACTGGTGAGGAGCTTAAGACAGAATGCTAACAGGTAACACAAGTGCTGGAAACCTAATTCACAATGTCCCACATCCAGTGTGTCTTCAACTGTGTCCTGCTCAGTCCATTGAGTCTGATGTGTCTAGTCACTCCCAGCATGCCGAGAACAAGTCCTAGCTTGGAGAGGAGTTCTGAGGAAAGGGTGGGGTATAAGCTGTCTGACAGTGTGTGTTCTGCTTGAGACAGCTTTCTTTTTTTAAATATTATTTTATGTATTTGAGCACACTGTCGCTCTCTTCAGATACACAAGAAGGGGGCACTGGATCCCATTACAGATGATTGTGAGCCACCATGTGGTTGCTGGGAATTGAACTCAGGACCTCTGGAAGAGCAGTCAAGCTCTTAACCACTGAACCATCTCTCCAGCCCCTAGACAACTTTCTGAAGATCACCAGACAGCTCAGCCCTCGAGGACAAAAGCCCAGTCTTTAACTTGCATATCAATCCAATCACCCCAGGTTCCCCACTGACTATTCCACGAATCAGCATCCCCTGACCCCAGCCCCAGATTCTAAGAAAAAGACTGCAAGTACATTCTTTTTTTTTCTTTTTTTCTTAACATTGCAAATGAATTAAGAGATCTGCCTGCTTCTGTAAGTATAGACAATAAGCTACTAGCTGGGTAGAATCTTGTTCTGAGGTGCCATTCCCACCATGACTGGGACTAACCTCCCTCAGTCCCAGGCTGACCTTGAATCTGCCTCCTTTTGTAAGCACAGTAAATTTAGCTAGGTGATCTTGCCCTGTGATCACCACTCCCTAAATCTCTTTCCTTAGTATCTTTCTGACAAGTTGGCTCATAGTGCAGCTGCCTCTGTTCTTTTAGATATGTGAAGCTCCTTATACAATTCATATTGCATCCTTATATTTTACATAGTTGAGAAATTATATATTTTTGAACTTCTATTTTCAGAGCTCTTTCCAACAGCCTTAAGAGCTATCCTGAAGGTCATGGCTAAGATACACCCTCCCCTCCCATACTCATGTTGCTTCTAATTATCTTGAAGTCATCAACCTTGGCCCGGAAATTATTTCCTTAAGGAGGAACATGAAGATATATACACACACACACACACATACACACACACAAGAAGTGTCACACCCAGCAACCTTTAACACATTCATGGAGACCTATGCCCTGTTGGCTCTGTTCCAAGGGCAGGAACCATGTCATATAAGCACCAGCATCTGATCATGGTTTACCTGCATAAGCAAAGTTCTAAGTCATTCCACCCTGACAAATGCCCCCCCCCCCGTCAGACCCTCCTGGGCTCAGTGTTTGACCCTGCTGATGCATGTGGAAGCCTATCAGAGGATCATCCAGACCTTTCTGTTTGGCCTGGGTGGTACACCTGGGCAGTGACACTGTTAAGTTGGTTCCTGTTTTTTGGTTCCTGAGGGCCTAAGCCTGTTTTTCCAGTATGCTTCCTGGAATTCTCCACCCAGTGAACTTGGGGTATATATTCTGTGAACCTCAGTAAAGTTTCGGCATTCTTTTTTTAACATGAATGACTTGAGTCTGTGTGTTGTTTTTAATCCCACAGGCCTACGCTCAGTTCTCAGTACTGTCACAGCAAGGGCGCCGACACCTGCCCCCCCAAAATGGAGTATATCTGGACCAGGTGCTGCCCCATTCATCTATTTCAGTTCACGCTCCATTCAGCAGATATTGGAGCAGGTTATGCAGTGGAACCCTCCTTTTACCTATTTCCTTTCTCATTGTTCCAAGGATGCATGCTGGGATAAGAGCTGAAGTAGTAAAGGGTGGCCAACCAAAAGGCGCCAAGGACAGTCCTAGGTATTTGGATCAAAACACTGGTTTCTAGTTATTCCCTGTAGAGTTGCATGTCCTGGCTAATAAACTGAAACCCGGTCTGTGTAAGGCACTGAGCAAGGTTACAGACTGCCCTCTCCTACAAACTAAGATCCAGGTCTGTCCTAGTTAGGGTCTGTTGCTGTGATAAAGCACCATGACCAAAAGCAACTTGAGGAGGAAAGGGTTATTTCAGCTCACAACTCTAGGGTCATACTCCATCACTGAGAGAAGCTAGGATAGGAACTGAATGCAGAAACATGGAGGCAGGAACTTAAGCACAAGCCATGGAGGAATGTTGCTTACTGGCTTGCTCGCCATGACATTCTTAGCCTGCTTTCTTATACAACTGAGGAACACCTGTTTAAGGGTGGCACTGTCCCCTGGAGGCTGGGCCACCCACATCAATCAATAAAATAAATAGCCAACAGACTGTCTACAGGCAATTTCTTGGAGACATTTTTTCAATTGATGTTCCTCTTCCCTAATAACTAGGTTGTGCCACATTGACAAAACAAATGAAACCAACAACCAAAAAGCAGGGCAGGGCTGTCTTACATCTTGGAAGAAGGGCTAGAGGAGTAGGGTCCCCAGCAGAGGTAACAGTGTTGCAACATCCACAGCTGTGGGGTTAACTAGTGTTCAGCAGTGGTGATCTCTCAGGGTCGGCACCAAGGACACATTCAGGAGCTGACATGTACCCCAAGTGAACAGACTCTGAAAACAGAAAGCCCCAGAGACCTCCACTTTTATATTCAGCCTTCAAGTGAAGGACCCCCAGAGTGGGGAGACCCTCACTCAAGTCTCGGGATGACGCAACCCCCCAAGAACTCACACAAGACCGTCCTTGCTGTAATTACATGAGGTTTATCGATAGTAACCAGTGCACTGGGGTCGAGACTCGTATCCCACGCAGGGGCAGTGGAGTTCGACCACGACCTGAATTTTCACAGAGCTTATAAAGGAAAAAACCACAAACCAGGGAGAGCAAGAGGGAGGGAGGAGGGGAATTCTAAAACCATAAACTGCCCATATAGTTAGGTCATATACTAGTCATGTGTAACACTAGGCAACACACCCAGGGCTGTGTGACATTGTGATTAAGGGCAGTGACATTTTACAGGGGCGTTGGGACATTGTGGCCGGAGGCTATGGGTCATTGTGGCTATTCCAGGAAACTTTTCATGCAAGAATGTTCCGGGAACCATTGTGCAGCAGGGGAGGGTGAAAAGTTCAAGCTCTTACAGACCCCACTTCTTCTTTTGGGGGGTAGTTAGTGCTTATTATTAATTTTTAATTCTTCATTCCCCACTTTTTTCTTTTTATCGCCTAATCCTAGAGCCACTGTTCATCCCATTGTAGCTCTTGGTACTGTTGTCGCAGGACCAGTACCTGAACAGCACTCACTCTTTCTTTTATGAAAGCCACCAGCCTATTGAGTATACATGGCCCGAAAGTAAGTAGAAGCATGAGAATTATAATGGGCCCAACTAAAGTAGAGAGGAGAGTGGTTGACCATGGGGACTTATTAAACCAACTTTTAAACCATCCCTGATGCGCTTCTCTGTCTGCCTTTTCTCTAACCTTTTTCTAAGTTTATTCATGGAGTCTTTAATTACTCCTGAATGGCAGTTCTGATTTCTCTATAAGCCTTGTATTGTAACAGCAGATGTCCTTGTGCTGCCCTTTGCAGCACCTAGATAGCCTTAGCCCTAAGTAATTCTCAACTCCTTTTTGTGTCTTACTAAGTCGTTAGCATCAGGATTCCAATCTGGACACTATCTAAACCTGCACACCAAGGTCATGACTAGCTTTTAGAACTTCTAAACTTATACAGATTGTGATCCCTGAGGCACAGTCCCAAGAAGTGTTAGGAGTACTAACGTATGTAGCGTTACATCATTTGTAATGGAAATCAAGCCTATCCCACACCTATCTTGATAGAACCCAGGACAAACATGACTGAATTTCCCTCTAGGTCCCACAGCTAGTACACGGCTGGTGAGGGCTGAGAATTGACAGCTGTCAGGGTGGTCAGCAGCACCAGGTATGGTCCTTTCCAGTGAGGCTCGAGTGTCTGGGCTCTGTGTAGCTGCAATCTCCGACCTGGAACTGATGGGATGTCTCAGGGGTCTCCGGGGCATAGGCTGCTGTCAGCTGTGAGCAGATTTCTTTCTGTATCACCTGTAGGTCTTTTAGCCTGGCACACAAATCATTATTACTATGGCACTATGACATGTTGGTTCAGTAACATCATCTAATACAGTCAGAGGACTTGAGGCCCCATATAAGATCTCAAAGTGGGTAAGGCTGAATCTGGAAGGGGTATTTCTTGCTCTGAAGAGAGCAAGAGGGAAGGAGTATCACCCAGTCTGTGCCAGTCTCCATGGTCAATTTGGTCAGGGTCTCTTTTAGAGTTCTATTTATTTACTCTACCTGTCCTGAACTTTGAGGTCTGTAAATACAATGTAATTTCTAATCGACCTCTAAATACTTGGCCACATCCTGGCTTACCTTGGCAACGAAAGTAGGGCTGTTGTCTGACCAGATTACCTTAGGCATTCCAAATTGGGGAAAGATTTCTTCCAGTATCTTCTTGATGATTGCAGAGGCCATCTCTCGTTTGGTGAGGAAAGCTTCTATCTGTTCCTGGAAAGGTATCTACAAGCACTAGGAAATACTTGATCATATTTTTCTGGTTTTATCTCAGTGAAGTTCACTTGACTTTTCACTAAACTCTCTAGGTCTCTTTGCCCTGTTTGTTTGCTAAGCATTCTACTGACATACCTTATATTTTTTTTTTTACTGTCTCTCTGGCTAAAATCTTAAAGTCTATTACATACACTTAACTACTTGGACAAACTATTTATCTCCTAAATGAATCCATTTCTGTATTTGGCACAGTGAGACTTTTCTTTGTTCTCTGGGGAGTATAGCTTTCCCTCAAGTGTGTCATTGTCTTTTTTTTTTTTTCCGTTTAAGCAATTTGAGCCTTTTTCTTCTGTTTTACATTCTAAGTGAGGCCATCCCTTAGTCCAATCCAGTTCCCAGTGGCTGTCTCTTGCAGGCCTGTAACCAGGATAGGCTCCTGCATAGCCATTTCCCGAGCCACTTTATCTGCTTTGTTACTGCCCCCCATGTCACTGAATCTCTTCCCTCCTGTTTTCCTGGGCAATGAATAGTACTCAGAGTTGTTGGCTTCACCAGGGCATCAAGAGATGGCAAAGGCATCTGCAGTGCTGATGTGCTGGGGCGTGAAGTTCAGCCATCCCAGATGACATCGTTTTGTCCACCATGGCAGCACCCACTTATCTCTGATCTTCATTCATGAAGAGAACTGTTCCCATCTGTGACAAGGTCCTCGGCTTTCAGCAGCGGTCAATCAGCCAGTCGCAGAGAGGTCTTTCCTCCACCCATGGGCTTCTGCCAGTGCTTGACACTCGTGCTGTGGTGGTTCCAGGTCCGGACTGGGCAGCAAGGTGACCAGATTGTCCTCACCCGGTGGAGAATCTAGTCCATGGCAGCTGACCAGTGGTCCCATCTTTGGGACACTCTATTCAAAGGCAAACATCAGCCACTCTATCACAGTTTAAGTCCTGGATTGGGTGATAATTGTTAAAAAGTGCCTGCTGGCAGGAGTGATATGTTCCAAGCAGAACAGCTGCTTAAGCCATTCATCTCCCAGCATCAGGTACTGGTGCACTGAGACAAGTCTTAAGCTCCACATATACAGTCTGTAGATATGCATACACATGGCCTCACCCAGCCATTTCAACCCACGCAAGCCATTTTGGAGAGCAATTTTCTCATGAGCAAGGGATAGGGGCAGTCAGGGATGACTATGAACTAGTGGGTTACCCGGCCCACGCCAAGGTCCACTGTTCTTCGGGCAGTCCATAAGTATTGTTCGTTGCCAGTAGCCTCTTACACTCAAGATCTTTGGATATTGGCCCACTGGGGGGCATAGGAGCACAGAGCATTGGGTCCCTGTATCCACACTTCCCTTCTATCTCTGTACATAGCCAGCACTCTGGGACCAAGAAGCTCTCCAGTGGCCCCTCTTGTTCTTTCTTGGGCAGTCCCTGACCCAGTGTCCTTTTTCTTTGCATTAGGCACACTGATCTTTAGCCAGGAATTCTCTTCTGTTGCCAGGTACTATCTTCCTAGGTTCCCTAACTACTGTGGCCAGTATATGTTCCTCTCTCGTCTTTTATCTCTCTTTAGCTCTCTAACTTCCTCTTCTTTTTGTCTCCTTTCTTCCCTAGCTTTCTGCTCTTTTACCTTCTTTCTCTTTTTAACCTTACTTTCTCTGTAACTTATACTAACTCTCAGCAACTTAACTTAACCTTCAAGTTTCTGTATCCTTTCCTTATCTTGGCCAGATTGGTGGGGCACTTTCCAGCCCCTCAGAGACCCACCCTTGGAGCCTGGCGGCAGACCTGGAGCACTCCCTACCTTCAGGCGTCTGAAGAGAGCAGGTTTCCTCCGTGGTAAAGAAGTCCTGTAACAGTTACTAACAAGCATCTCAAGAGAATCTTGAGAATAGAAGAGGGCAAACAGCATTTAGTCACACAGCTAAACCAGGAGGCCTTTGTACAAATAAGCACAAGCTTTGTCTATGAAACGGAAAGGTGAGCAGAGAGGCAGCAGATCTGTTACCGGCTGTCTCTCTGGACTTAGATTTTCCCTTAAGGAGTACCTCTCTTCAGTGTCAGCTTGGTGGCTTTGCCTCTCAAGAGAACCAGCCTCCAAATGACACTAGGCTTCTCAAAAGATTAACAGACAAAAACAGAAGTGCTTGACAAAAACAAAAAAGACAACTGGCCATAAGATCACCACAAAACCAAACTGATTCAGATGGGAGCTTCCGTGAGCTCACCAAAAACAGATGAAGGGGAGCGGATTCTACATCACTCTTCTTTCTCAACCAGAACACAAAACAAAGACCTAAGACACACAGACAAAAACCACTCTGGAAATACAGATGGCCAGGAGGGCAGGTCTTTTCTCCAACCCAGGAGAATCACTGAATCCTCACAAGCACCCAGATGGGAATCTCCCAGGCGTCCCTGGGGTCCCTCCTCACCTCCTGGGACGTCTCCCAGGGCAGTGCAATCAGTGAGCCCCAGGCACGTCTACCACTCACACTCGCTTCTCTCCTGAGAAACGAGCCTCCCTCTCAGCCCGAGATGGGAGTGACTGCGAAACCAGAACTCCAGAACTCGCGAGCAAATACAGACCCAGAGTAGCAAATACAGACCCAGAGTAGCAAATACAGACCCAGAGTTTAGCCGGCACAAAACACAGACACAGACAAAGACACAGATGCTATCTCACCTCCAAGTGGGTCTTTGGAGACGAGGGTGGTCACCCATCCCGGACGAGCCCCCAATGAAGGACCCCCAGAGTGGGGGAGACCCGCACTCAAGTCTCGGGATGACGCAACCCCCCAAGAACTCACACAAGACCGTCCTTGCTGTAATTACATGAGGTTTATCGATAGTAACCAGTGCACTGGGGTCGAGACTCGATCCCACGCGAGGGGCAGTGGAGTTCGACCACGACCTGAATTTTCACAGAGCTTATAAAGGAAAAAACCACAAACCAGGGGAGCAAGAGGGAGGGAGGAGGGGAATTCTAAAACCATAAACTGCCCATATAGTTAGGTCATATACTAGTCATGTGTAACACTAGGCAACACACCCAGGGCTTTGTGACATTGTGATTAAGGGCAGTGACATTTTACAGGGCCGTTGGAACATTGTGGCCGGAGGCTATGGGTCATTGTGGCTGTTCCAGGAAACTTTTCATGCAAGAATGTTCCGGGAACCATTGTACAGCAGGGGAGGGTGAAAAGTTCAAGCTCTTACAGACCCCACTTCTTCTTTTGGGGTAGTTAGGCGGCTTATTATTAATTTTTTAATTCTTCACAAGGAAAGAAAGAAACAGTAACCAAGAGTAAGACCGCATAAGAAAACACTGGTGACTGAGGTGTCTATGAGCTCCAGCCAACTGTCAGTCAGCAGCCAGTCTCGGTGACCTTGACAATGACCCTTGTACCTGGACAGAATAATTACTGTTTTACTTTAATGAGTACGGAAATTAAACCAGAGAGGCTGGGAATTCTCTCTAGCATACACTTTTTACACACAGCATCCCACAGCCTTCTGAACAGAGAGTCAAAGGCCCACACTGAAATTAACTGCCCCAGTGTAAGCCCCTAGGGGAACCAGCACCAGAGCTGTTGTTTTCTTTGGCCTCTGCTCCATTTAAGGAGCTTCCCAAGGGCCCAGAAGATTGCATAAAGAGATTGCTTCCAAGTGTAAAATAACCAGGAAGGGTAATGGAAGGTTGTACTTCGTCTTCAAAGGAGAGACCACTTTGTGACATTAGCATTTCACAGGCTCGAAGTTTACACTCGGTGCAGGTAGGGGGCTAAGATGATCTTCTCCTTTGTAAAGAAGAGGCCTAGTAAGTTAAATGCAGTTCGTACATACTTCTCCTTTTAAATGTGGGGTTTCATGTAGCAGAGGCTAGCCTTGAACTACTAACCAGAGGGTGGACTTGAAGTCCTGTCCCAAGTACTGGAATCACCCCAGCTTCTCCTGGTGCTTGTTGGTAGTAAATATGATAGTTAAGGTCAGAAAGTGACAAATCACTTCAGCAACATCAGGTACAAGGGCTCCATTGGTCAGCTAGTGGCCAGGCAACGGCCTCTGCTGGTGACAAGACTTCAGTGGCAGGAAAACCCAGCACCCTGCCCAGGTGCAGCAGCACTCCTGAATAGTAGCAGTGATGACAGCAGAGCAGTGGACATTTTAAATGACTCCAAGGCTGAGATACTGAAGTCCACCTGACTGTAATCTTAGCCCACAGCTGCTTCTCAGGATAAGGCACTCTTTTCCTAACACCAGCACCTGATGTGCCTACAGCTATCCCCCACCACTCCCCCACCCCCACCTCTACCTCCTGTCTGCCATAGTTCCAAGTATCTCTGGGTTAAAGGCCTGGTCCCAAAGTGGAACTGCAATGAGACAAAGGGACCAAAGGACTCTAGGTCATGGGTTGGGGGTGGGGTTCTCTTGCAGAGGGAACTATGGGGCCTGCCTCACAGTTTCTGCCTCCCAGAATGGCATGTCTTAGTTAGGGTCTTATTGCTGTGAACAGACACCATGACCAATGTAAGTTTTATAAAAAGGATAGCATGTAATTGAGGCTGGCTTACAGGTTCAAAGGTGCATTATCATCAAGGAAGGAACATGGCAGCATCACAGCATCCAGGCAGGTATGGTGCAGGAGGAGCTGAGTTCTATGTCTTCACCCGAAGGGAGCCAAGGGACAGTCTCACACCCTCAGGCAACTAGGAGTAGGGTTTCCAAGCCCACCCCCACAGTGACACACTTGCTCCAACAAGACCACACCTTCTAATATACATATGCAAACCATCACATTCTACTCCTGGGCCTCCGTAGGCTTGTTTAAACACATGAGTCTATGAAGGCCACACAGCCGGGCCCCCCCGCCCCCCCACCCCACCCCACCCCACCCCACCCCACCCCCGTGGCAAGTGACTAGAAGGTGACCCGGAATAGCTATAACAAGCAGTTTTTATAGACTTTTCAGGGATACAGGTTGTATCAGCAAGGTTACAGCTTAAACTCATTGGCTAAGTATATATTGACCTTTGAATCTATTGGTGCCCCCATATCGCGCTTCCCCTGTCTCTTTTAACCAGCACAATAAAACATCTTACAAGTTCCACCCTGGTCCACATAGTCTAGAATACCTGGTTTCTGCTTTCCTCTCTATCCCTTTCTCCCTTGAGACACAGGTTCTGGTGAACAGCAGCCACTCAAAGATGTAGAGTGTCACCTGCCACCTGGCACTCTACACTGACTTACCTTTGCCCCACTAAGACTCCTCTCTTGATAGCATCTTTGGTTGGAAAAACACAATTCCAGTTTTCAAGGTAGGGTATTCATTTGTATTTTCCTTTACAATAACAGAACAAACTGTGGCACAGGGGTGCATGCCTAGGCTCCCAGCTGGAGGAAAGCTGAGGAGGGGGAGGGGGAAGAGGAGAGTGAATTTCAGACCAGCCTTGACTACACAGATCCTCAAGAAAACGAAACAGAACAAAAATAATAGTAACTAAGCAAAATGTGGGTTACCCACCAATTGGAACACTGACATGATACACCCAATCCACAAATCCCATGAGCAGACCCTGGGGACCCATTCATTAGGACACACATCAGTCTATGCACAGCTATAGAAACATGCATATTGTGTAAGTAATTGTACAAACTAAAAAGTGGTCTTGGAGAAAGATGCATTCTAAGAATCCTAACATTACATTTCATTTTACTAGACCCTGATTCTGTATGCAAAATAAAAACCCACAGTGAAAAAGCACAACATGGGCCAGTGAGATGGCTCAGCAAGTAAAAGAGCTGAACGCAATACCACAAACCCAAGTGGGAGAAGGAGAAAAAGGTTCCCAAAACCTGTGCTCGGACATCCACAGGAGCCGTGCTGCATACAAGCATAAATACAAAGAACATTTTTAAGGCAAACTAACATGGGTTGGTCACACAGTCCAGATCTGATTCTACACTCAAGTAAGTTCCCTTAAGAATCGGCCTCAGCCTCACATTTGCCAGAAGTCAGGAGAAAGTGCTTCTCCCTCACTGGAAAAGCTGACAAGATACACTTGTCATTTTGCAAAATGAGACTCCTCTTTCCAAAGTTGGAGCTCAAGGGGGATGTGCTCAGATTCAGATTGATGGCATGTAAAACAAAACCAACTTCTCAGTGACCAAAGCTTGAAACACAAGAGGCTACCATTTGGTCCAAGCAACTAAGTTAATACCAGAACTATTAAAATATGTTCTTGCCTCACCAGTTATGAACTTGAGACAGACAGATTCCATCTCATATTTCCCACTCATTAATCATTGCCCAGTGAAGCGAAACATCACACTTTTCTACGTAGACTGGAATATTTCTCAATATCCCTTCGCAAGGAGTGTTTATTGTTTGAATAGATGGCTGTGTAGTGTGCTCGCCCTGGTTAACAATTTCCCTTTATCAATTGTCTGGTTTACACTGCATACTATAACGTTGCGAGGTAAGGTATGTGGCCTAGTGGCATGTTTATAATCCCAGAAGATGGGAGGGTAAGGCAGGCAGGAGGATGATGGCTCCAGTTTCCACAATACAGAAATTTGAATCTCTACTACGTAGTCACCTCAAGGGAAAACAAACACACGAATAAATACATATGAGGGGGGAAAAAAAACTTCAGTAAGTATCCATGTACAGTGATCACCCCTTAATGGCTCAGTGTGATTTTCAAATTTTAAGAAATTTCATTTTTACGACCATAGCATTGTACCATTTGAAAGAGAATCCAGTAATGTGTTTTTTTTTTTTTTTTTTTTTTTTCGGAGCTGGGGACCGAACCCAGGGCCTTTCGCTTGCTAGGCAAGCGCCCTACCACTGAGCTAAATCCCCCACCCCTGTTCTTTTCTTGATAATAAAATCTTTCGCCATGTGCCCAGTCTGCTCACTTGACTCATGTTTTACAGTTACAGACGCCAGGACCTCTAGATCCTCTCTAGCTCAGTCTCCGGGCATCTATCCCAATTAAGGCATAGCGATGTAACTAGCTGCTCCCTTGTTTTCAGATTTTTAATGAGGAGCTGTGCTCCGCGGGCGCCCAATAAACACTAATTGGAGGAACTCAGGCAACCGCGGAAGCAGGCCTGGGCGGGCTGCCAGAGTCCTGAGTCCCCACTCGAGAGTGTGTCTGGCAGACCAGCAGCTTTATTTAGAAGTTGCTCCTCAGGCATCCTCATCAGCAGGAACCGGCCCAGCTCCAATCGCTCCTGGCCACACACACCCGCGAAAGGTTACGCCCAGACGACCCAGGAACCGATCGGAGCTCCGCCCCGCTCTAAATCTCAGACTCCATTCCTTCAGTTAAGGCGTGGCCTTCATCTGCCAATCACAGATAAGCCCGGCCTCCGCCTTGTCCCAGGTAGGGTTTTCAATTAAGAGTTTACTTCCCTCAGTGGTAGAGCGCTTGCCTAGCAAGCGCAAGGACCTGGGTTTGGTCCCCAGCTCCAAAAAAAAGAAAAGGAAAAAAAAAAAAAACGAGTTTACTTCCAGTGTCCTAGCCAGTAAGCTCCAGGCGAGGTCTCAGGCCCCAGGCGTCAATCGCAGACAAGTCTCGCCCCTCAGATCCGGGCTACGTTCACGTGCTGGCCCACCCTCAACCCCTACACCTCCAGCGCTGGCATCAGTAGCGGCCTTCTCAATCCGTGATCCCCTCCCGGCCCTAACTTTAACACCAGCCGCCTAAAGCGGCGTTCCGTTCAGACCCTGAGAAGGCCCCGCCCCGGAGCCACGCCATCCCGGGCGCCAGCCTCAGCACCACCTGCGGGAGGCAGCGGACTGCCAGGCCCCACCTTGTCCAAGCGAAGGTTCCGCCCCGAAACCCAGGCTCCGCCTACTCACGGCTGGCTCTCGAGGCAGCGCCTGTCAGGGCCAGCTTATCCAGGCGCAGGCCACGCCCCATCCCGGGCGTCAGCCTCAGCACCAGCCATGGGAGGCAGCGGCCTGTCAGGCCCCGCCCCGTCGAGGCGCAGGCTCCGCCCCGGCGCCCAGGTCCCGCCCTCAGTGCTCGCCGCGCTCGGCTGCGGGTGGGACGCGGCAGCAGCTCGCCCATCCTTTGTGTTCGAGTGGCGGCAGACTCGCAGGCCTTGGCCCACACGTCTCTACTGCCGATCAGTCGCGTGCTTCCCAGTGACCCAACATGTCGGCGGGAGCGGGCGCGGGCGTGGAGGCAGGCTTCTCCAGCGAGGAGCTGCTGTCGCTCCGCTTCCCGCTGCACCGCGCCTGCCGCGACGGGGACCTGGTCGCGCTCTGTTCGCTGCTGCCGCACACGCCGCGCGCTCACCTGGCCGCTGAGGACTCCTTCTACGGCTGGACGCCCGTGCACTGGGCCGCGCACTTCGGCAAGGTGGGCGCGGGCACTTTAAGGCGCCATTTTCCGCGTGGTGTTCTGTTAGGGTCAGAGCGCACCCCACCGTGCCTGGAGAGCGCGGCAACTGCGCGGTCAGTCCCACCAGCGCCCCCCGAGGGTTCCAGGGCGCATGTGCAGCAAAGCGGTCTGGGAGCCAGGGGGTGGGGGCGCGGGGGCGCGGAAGCTGCTCTGGCGCCGCCGGCGCCTCCGGGGGTTCAAGGCGCATGTGCGGCGGCGCGCAGCCCCGGACCTCGGGGGGCGCGGGGAGTGATGGGAGGCGGGGCGGAAATGGGGTCTGTCTGGCCGGCTCCCCGTAGGACCCAGGGCGCATGTGCACACTTGTGGCTGTTCCGAGCGGGGCGGGCAGACAGAATGCAGTTGAGGCGGTTTGCGCAGAGGCCCTCCGGCTTCGGGGAATGGTGTGGAAGGTTACTGCTCGAGGCGAGGAGGGAACCGGGAGCCTCGCGTTCCTGTCTAATGGAAACTGGGCGCAGGGCTCCCTTAAGGCACAAAGGGATGGGCTCTGCCCTCGCAGCCGGAGGTGTCAGGTCTGCACCTGCTGTGGTCGACGGCGGCCACAGGCCCCCTCTCTCAACTGGGGCCGCCCTGTGTAAGCTGTGCTAATTGGCCCCATCCTCCTGGTGTTGAAAGGTGGCGTGCAGTTGGGTGCAGGTAGTGAGTGGCTGGGAATCCGCCTTCTCGTTGTCGCCTTAGTTATCTGCAGACCGAAGTGCTTCTGCGCCATAAAGCGACAGGCAAACTTGACGTTGTACTGTTTTTACCAGAATTTGATCTAAAGCTAAAGGGGCTTTTTCCCTTCTACGGAGAACGAGTTGTAGACTTGACTTTGGAGACCAGTATTGTAGCTGAGGCGAGGACGTTGTGTTTTTGAGCTTTCCTACCAGAAACCTGGATGGTCTTAAGATGTGGAACCATCTTGAGAACCCGTTCCAACTATTAGGGAAAGGAAGCTCTTAGAGCCGAAGAGACCGAGCCTCTTTCCCCGGCCGGGCCATGTATTACTGCTCTCCCCGCCTGCTGGTTTCCAGTATGTTTTCCTTAGGATGAACCTACCAGTGGCGCTCAGGTTACCCAGTCATTTATGAGGCTTGTTTATTCCCGAAGACTGGCCATTGTGAAAGCTAACTACCTTGTCTTTACAAGATGTCCCATTTAAAAGTTCCCTCCACAATTCCAAACGCAGTTTCCTGGGTTGAGCATGGATGGCATAGCTAACAGGTTCAAATCCTGTTAAAGGTTAACTAACTGCTTTTCACTTGACACCTGTTCATCTTACTGCCAGTTTGTACTTCTGTTTTTCCCTTGGGAAATCTCACCAGCCATTACTTTCCAACACTGTTGTTTTTAAGTCTGTTCGCTGCCAATCAATTAAAAACTCACAGAAGTGTTTATTGTGACCTGTCCTTTGTAAGGACAAGCTTATATTGCTCAGAGAGATAGAGCGGGGGTGGGGTGGGGTGGGGGCAGGAATTGCTTGCAACCCAAGCACAGCTTCTTCACTGCCTTGTGATCAGTTGAGGAGAAACAGACAGTCCAAAATTGGAGAACAAGTAAGTACCAAAAACATCCCTGGCCACGGTGTAAGCACATGTTGAATGTGGTGGGCTCATAACCAGCAGCCAGCTCAGCGGAACCTGGCTATATCTTGTCTGTGCTTGCTGGTCTGTGAGTTAGTCACCTACTGGGTGAGCTCAGCTATGCTGTGACTCTCATTATAGTTAGTTATTTTGCATTCATTCTCTCTGTGCAGTTTTTAAAGGTTCAGAAAGTTAGTGATAGGGAATGACCTACGAGGCCGGTCAGTGTGGGGGTTGTGCGCGGTGTGGAAAACGCTTGACTATAAAGAGTTTCTGTACTTAAGGCAATTTTTACAGCCTTCCAATCACTTACCATTTTTATCAAGAATGTGAAAGCCTTGCTAGGTTTCTGTGTGCGTGTTTGTGTTTTAAGAGCATAAATGTTTTTAAAGTTTTGCTTAGTGAAAATTACTGTCAGAAGAAAATAATGGTAACAAAAATACCGCTGCCGAATGTTAAGAGAGTTCAGATTGTGTGCTATTAATTGGCATACTGACATGTCCTGTTTTTCCTCCCACCTATGTTTGAAGTTGGAGTGCTTAATCCAGTTGGTAAGAGCAGGAGCCTCACTGAATGTCTCAACCACCCGCTATGCCCAGACCCCAGCCCACATCGCTGCTTTTGGAGGACATCCTCAGTGTCTGGTCTGGCTGATTCAAGCCGGGGCCAACATTAACAAACCGGTAAGAAGGCCTGATTGACACTGCCTTTGTTTTTCCACTTAACAGTTATTCACATGATACTGCTTTAAATTGGGCCCTTAATTAGAGTTGAATGTCTTTACCTGAGGTGAACTGAAATCTGTTCCTTCAGTTACTTGTGACTAATAATAAGCCCTTTCCTCTGGAGGCATGCATTCAGTTTATAGAGTGCTTTTACCTGTTGTGTGGCTCTCAGATCTGATTTGACGATTTGCCCAAGGTCACAGCTGATAATAGAAGGCAGTTGGCCCACAGCCCAGATTTCCTGGCTCCGCTCACTGCTGCCTTAACTTCACAGATACCGCAGAAACACTTCCGGACATGCAGAAGGGTGGCTTGTATCAGCCTCAGGGTGGGTTTGCCCTTCAAATACAAGGTGGGTGTGGTAACTAGGTGTAGAAATGTCATTTCCTTAATGGAAGCCTGAATGACTTGAGAAATTTGTATATAAGTATACAGACTAGAGGTTATGGGAGCCGGATGGTATGAAATTGAGCAGACCAAATACTGCCCAGCTTGGGGTGGCTTGCCCGCTGGCAGCACTGGTGGCTTGATGTGTATACCTTTTTTTCTTTTCCATTCCTATACTTTTTAAATGTACTTTTCTTTAAAAAAAAAAAAATAATAATGTTTGTCTCTGTGGGACTATGAGCACATGCATGCTGAAACCAGACGTATCGGTTTCCCCAGAAATGGTGGTTGTATGTCCCCTGATACCAGTGAGGGGTCTGTGCCCTTAACAGGCTAGCCATCTTTCCAGCCCCTTAAGTACTCCCTAGTTGTCTCAGCATCTAGTGTGCAAAGGATCTTCATTTCCTCCCGATGCTTGGCTAAGGTGGTCGTGGTCCTATCCTGAAGATGACTTAGCTACTCTCATAAAATGGCAAGTGTTTGGCCGTGCTGAAAACAAGGACTATGAAAGGGGTGCAAGGTGTATCCTGCAGTTTCTTCTTGAGATTTACAGTGAAGCCCGGTTTTGTCACTGAGACTTTAGATCTTTTCCTCCTTTGACATGAATTTCCTTTTGCAACTTCACCTTGCAGGGCAGGGGCATGTCCATCTGCCTGCTGACATCCACATTATTGCCTCCTGGTCTCAGATAGGGCACTGTAGGGTCTGGATCCTCTGATCACTTACTTGGCAGTCTAGCTTTGGACAGGTCACTTGCTAGACTGTGCTTCCAGCTCTACCAATACAACACGGGTAGTAATGCCATGAATGAAAACGGCTCATATTTGCTGTTAATGTGGAAGGTAGGTTAACTTTAAGTAGTTGAAAAAATGTAATTTAGAAAGGTATAAAGAAATTGGTACTGTTTTTTTAAAGAGGCTTTTTCAAAGCTAGGTGTTCCTTTCAGCTAGCCTCTTATGACCGTTCATTGTTTTCAACAGATGCCGAGAGTAAAGGCTTGTGGGTGTGTCCCTGTGACCCCACTACTCTTTGGGATGCCATCAGATAGCACCCCATCTCTGGGAAGCAGAGCAAATCTTCCTAGGCCTTGCTTGTGATTTCTCAACTTCAAGTTCTTGCCTAGAATGTCTTGGGTTCCCATTTGCTAGCTCTGGAGGTCACTGTAGGCCTGGCAGTGATTTGCATGCCATTGTGAAATAGGCAGTTTCTCACCTTGCTTGTGTCCACTTAAATTTCTTCTCTTAGCCCTTGGCATATCAGCAGCCAGCAGTTCCCTGGTCAGGTTCGTATCGACTTTCCTGATCATCTGTCAATGAGTTGAGGACAGAAACTGCTGTCTGGGGACTCAGTGCTGTAAGGTTTTCAGCAGGGAAATGGAGCTAGTTCTCATGCTGCTGTATTTCAGTGCCATTCCTGACAGCCTTGCTAAAGACATGCAGATCATCTCTAGTTGGTATAACTAGGTTTTATGGATGGACCGGGACATCCCGAGGCACAGGGATAACAGTATTTACCAGACAAAAGCCGACATTTAAAAAGTAAATAGAAGTCTAAACATAGGTGGGCTGGGTGTAGATCAGCACAGTGGTTACCGCAGGTGTTGGGGACTCAGTTCTCAGATCTCAACCCTAATAGGGAATGGGAATCTTGAGTTATCTGGCCTTGCCTCCTGTGCCATTGGATTGGGGCACTGTTTGGTCAGGAGATTAGCTCGTGTCTTGGGAATGTAAATTTTAAAGTATCAGTTGTCCTCCCTGCAACTGGCCAATTGGGATGAGGTGGCATACACCATTAGAGTCAGGCTCTGGTTGTGTGTAAGACATCTTAAGTCGCTGCACCAGGCCGTCTGGTGGATCTGTTTGTTGAAAAGTGGGGAGCCTTGTCTCATATGTATATCTGCCTTTTGTCTCTAGATTGGGAATCTGTTCATTTGTTTGTTTGATAAACTAAGACACTATATCTGCTCTGCTCTGGGATTTCTGTTTTCTCCTCCCCATTTCTTTCCTGCCTCCCAAAGTCTGTGATGGTTCTAGACTCTTACTGTATACCACTGGGTACTTTAGAAATGTAGTGGAAACTGGAGCACCATTCAAGGAGTTTCTGGGCTTTCTTGATTGCAGATTGCTTTCACATGTGCTTTCTTCAGATGTGTAGATCACAAAGCAAGGGCCAGGTAGTTCGCTTATTCTCTAATCACTGTTAATACCCTCCATCTTTTGAGAAATTGTTTCTCGTTCCAAAATTAACTGTAAGATTATGTTTTTTTCTTTTGAACATATTTTGCAAAATCTCATTTAAATCTGTTAGCTTTCTGCAAAGTATGTGTGTTTGTAGTATTTGCATATGCTCACGTGGGTATGTGCAGGTGGGTGCGTGTATGTGTGTATGTATGTAGGGACCAGAGGTCAGTGTTGGGTGTTTTCCACAATTACACTCTACCTTATTTAAGATTGTTTCTCACTGAACCTGGAACTCATGAGTTTAGGTACTTTCCATACAGAAACATCTTCCCAGCCAATTTGTGTAGTTCCTTCCATCTTTCTTTAAAAAGGTAATTTGGCCAGATGTGATGGCACACACTTTATTTAGTCCCAGTGTGAGGTGGGGGCTGGGTGGATCTGTGGAAATTCAAGGCCTCCCTGGTCTATGTAGCAAGTTCCACGACATTGAGAGATGTGCAATAGAGGGACCCCATTTCCAATAACGGGGAAAAATTAAGGCAGCTTGGTTTCATGTTTTTTAATATCTGAGTCACTAGGTAGCTCCTGGATAGTCATGTGGCTTGCTGCTTTCTTTAAAAAAATTTTTTCCTGACTAGACCCTTATATCACTTTTAAGTCCATTTAGAGCCATTTGGAACCCTTGTTTAAATAAGTGGCCAACCCTCCCTGTCCTGAGCTGTCAGCCATCCAGCCTGGATCTGTTTCCCTTTGTGATGATGTGCACTGACTGCCAAGGACCTTGGGCATCGCTAAATTTAAGAATAACCCTTTCCCAGGGCCACGCACTGTTGCCCCATTCCTGCCTTTTTTTGTTATCACAGCCAACTGCTGTTCCCAGGAACCTTGAAGAGGGATCCAGTCAGATACTGTGACGCTCCCTCTCCCTCAGGTTTCCTAGACAGACAGTGCTGGGTGAGAGAGAGGCTCTGCCTCCTCTTGCTTTCACTGCTGACTGCACTCACTGCTTTGCTTCTTAAATCTAGAAGCATCACACTAGAAGAAAGGATTTGTCATGAGAACACTGTAAGCAAGTTCCTCTTTTTTTTTTTTTTAAATGACTTTTACACTCTGAAGGGGCTTCCCCAAGTGCTCACTTCCTACTGTTGGCAGTGTGTTTGCCAAACTGAAGGTCTGTTTGTGCTACAAAGCCTCCTCTGCCCAGCTTAGGTTTTCTTTTCTTTCTTTAAACATGTGGTTCCAGTTCATCAAAGAGAGTTCGAGACCCGCTCTTGTGTTTTACTGGTGTCAACACCATAGACGCTGTAAGGATGTATGTAGACTATATGGGAGGTAGGACTTTTAAGTTGCTTGTGATCTTTCTCTTATCCTGACTGTTTTAATGTGGGTTGTTTTTAGTAGTCAGAAGCTAGTTATTTGAGTTTCTCTACAACATATCTGTGCCAAGCTCCAGGATAGCACATTTGGTAAATCGGCATTGCTGCCGCTCACACACCATCGGTATCAGACAGTAAATACTTGAAATACTTGGCGCCCCCCCCCCTCAGCTTCCTTTCTCTGGTGTACTAGGCTCTCTTCCACTTCAGATTTGCCCATACGACTTTATTTCAAGGATAGAGTAAGGCTGTGTTGATTCCTGCTTCTCACTGCGAACGCATTTGGTAAGCTTGAACATCATACGCATTCTGTTTTTCAGGACTGTGAGGGGGAAACTCCCATTCACAAGGCGGCCCGCTCAGGGAGCCTCGAGTGCATCAGTGCCCTGGTAGGCAACGGGGCTCAGACTGAGTAAGTGTCTTCAATTATTCCTCCCTCTTAGAGATGTAGTCAAGATGTTATATCCGGAGTGTTTAGAGCAGCAAAAGCCTTAAAAGTTTATTTCTAAAATTAGCAGTGCACTTGTGCCTGTTTGATCGGGTGTTAGTGAGGAAGCTGTGCTAGAGTGACCACTAGCAGCTGTAGGCTCCATTCCTCCTTGGCTCAGAGTGAGACATCAGAGTGGAACGAAAAGAGCAGTCCATCCATTACCTATCACTGACTGTGCCACTAAGTACATGTCATGTGGCAGGTCTTTGCACTTGGTGTGCCAGGCTCTCATTTCCAAAGGGGAGGGGTAGATTAGAGTAGACTGCGACTGCTATTGCAGCTCCCTCTGGCTCTTGACTGTCTCTAAGTCTGGTTCTCCTTGGCACTGAGAGACTTCCCATAAAGTCTCCTTTGACCTAATGATTTACAGCTTCTAGTAACCTGGAGCTGCACACATAGACACGTAACATGCATGCTTGGAGCCTTTGACACTGAGGGGTGAGTTTAGAATGTCCTTTATTAATTTCTATGAGCAGGAGCCTATCTCAGCACAGTGCTAGTGTGTGAGCATGTGAGTTCAGAGGTGTGGTCTGAGATGCAGATGTTAGCCAGCCATAGCACTGTGTGCTTATTTAGGTATTATTTGTATTCATTTGTTTAACGTTTTACTTTGTGGAACTTCTCTTCTGCAGTTCACAGCATTAACAAACGGATACGGTTTTCATCCTAAAATGTTGTGTAAGCTACAGAGAGCTGTAATGACCAAAAACTGATAATAATACCAGCTTTTAAATTTTTACTGTGACTTAATGAGTAATTCTTAAAGTAAATTAATTAGAAACCACTTTATTCTAACAGGAAATGTGAGAATTGAGACTTTGGATGAAATAAGACCCACAAAACTTAGTTTAACCCTTTGGTTTCCATTTTGTTGTTCTGACTTCATATTACAGTGAATTCTAAACATAGCAAATTCTAAGCAAAGCCATGTATGTTAGATCATATGTCTGTCCAGAGCTCAGCTTAGCCACTGTCTTAGCTTCTGTTTCCTTCTTTATTGCCAAATTTTGCCATTAGCTTGGGCTTGGGTATTTAATATGTACATGGCCTGTGTTGCCCAAGCTAGCACCTGGCAGTAATCCAAGCACTCAGGAGGCTGAGACAGAGCAGACCTTTGAGGTCTTGTTACATTTGAGACCCTTGTAACATATTTAGCTGGGGTGTAAGGTAATTGAAAATCAACTTGATATCATGTGAATATGTCTTATATAACCTTAAAACATTTAATGAGTCTCAATTGCTTTAAGGTTGTAGAAACAGTTTTATTCCCTGTATTTATATTTAAAGACTTAGACCTTTAATAACAAGCTTTAATTATAAATACAATCATATATAACAATTGATTAAATTATTTAATGATCATTTATGGAAATAATGGACAGTTAAAGTTGGGTTTTTTTTAAATAGTTTACTTTTTTCTAAATTGTATTTTAATTGGTCCTGAACATTTTCTTACAAAGATGTTTTAATTTTAATGGGTAGCTTAATCCTTTGAGCCATTAAATATCTGTCACTATGTCCTTTTTTTTCTTTTAAGTAGGTATCTTAAAATGAGTATCTTATTTACAATTCTGTCCTTGGTTACAGGACCCTCAAGTGTCTCTTTTCTACCAGGTGTGGCTGAGCATGGCCTCGAGTGCCAGTCTGTCCCCCATCTCAGTACAGGAGCCACCCCCTCGAGACCCTGCACTATGGTGACTGCCCTGGACTGAGCTCTTACATTTTTTTGGAAGGAAATTTAGCTTGAACTACCTAGGCAAAAGCAACTCTTAAAGAAGTCTTTGGCCTGGATTTAGGACACGAGTAGTCATCATTTATTGCTATTGCATATGTGGTTATTTGGTTTATAATCTAGAGAAAATGTCGTGTTTTCCAGTAAGCTAAATTGAAAACTGCTTCTTGGTGTCTCTTCTGCACAATTCTTATAACTCATCTGCCTAGTCTGTGCACAGGCATTTACACCTCCCAAACAGCAGGGCAGAGGTCTGCACGCCCTGCACGGTGCTGCTCACATGGCCAGTGCAGTTTGCCCAAACACCAAAGCACTTAGAATCTCTTAACACATTTCCCATTTCAGAATGAATGGGTCATAATTATTCCTTCACTCTAATCTATCATATTTAGGAAATTAAAAACTTTCCTTCTGTGACTAGGTTAAAAGCTGCCTCATACTGCTATTTTTAAATTAATGACTTGGCTTTTAATTCCTACTCTGCTTTTTATATATCTGCTACATTAAAGTGGCCAAAGACTAAAGTTGTGCTTTTTTTGGTCATCAAGTAGAGGAGGGTAATTGCTCAGTGTCTGTGGCTAGGATGGTTTGTTATGTGACTGACTTGTTAATGTAGGTTGCAACTGTAAGATAACACATTTCAGCAGCTGTGCATCGTATTAAATTTTCTAGCACCACACGTGAGTATGTTGATGGACTTTTGTTTTCTTCTCTTAATTTAAATCTTGAGTTTTGGTGCCAAGTTATCTTTCCACATGAGCTTCTCCCTCTGGCTTCTGTGGTAGTTGTCAGTGCTTGCCCCCACTGACACCGAAGCCCAGATACACACATGACATCTGTGTACTCAAAGGGACTGAGCTGTTTCAGCATGCTGGGCTGTGGCCACTCTGATTTGCCTGTGCTGGCTGCTGACTCTGCTCTGAGAGTCTGAGTAGAAGGGCGAGAGCCAGCATGGCCAGCAGCTGTTTCCTCTGCTAGGAGAGTAGCTAGGAGAGTAGGTGGAGTCAGTGTGACTGCAAAAGAACAGAAATTTGCTATTCATGATGGAAGCCTTTTAGCATTTTAGGTAACTTTACTTCCTTGAGGAGAAGGATGTTTCCAAGTCCACCTAATATTAAAATACTATTTCCCCCGCTCTGGGTAGAACTAAGATATGCACACATGCATATTGTGCTTTTTTCTGATTCAGTCTCACATGATGTGGGAGGCAGGGCTGATACCAGTCCTCCCCTCTTTAGAACATGACTTCATTAGAAGTTGTGTGTATTATTGTAGATGGGGTGGGCAACCTTTAAAAAATTTACTGTTAAGCCAACAGTGCTCTCTTTCCACTGCCCACTAGACCGCAGAAGCAGCAGCAATGGGCGGAGATGAGCAGGGTCTGTGGTTCATCCTAAGGCGGTCCTTCACCTCCTAAGGAGATGAGCTCAGTTGTCTCTTGACAGAAGTGGCTGTAGGCCACAGTTGCAGGCTACGGTGGAGCTGTTAGGCTCTTCTACTTATGAAGCAGGGGTATTTGCTTCGCCTGGACTCTGTCTAGAGGCCGGGCTATCACCAGGACAAACACATATCATGAACATCTTTATTTAATGTGCTATGTCAGAAGCTCACTTGTAACTTTTTTTCAGGACCAAACCAAGATTTACTGTGTTAGCCATTCACTTCTGATGCTGAAGGTTAATTCATCTTGATGTATTTGTCCTTCAGAACAGTGATCCCATTAGATGTCCCAGCATTGTGACTGCATGGGTCTGCTTTAGCACTCTCCACCCTCACATGTTGCCCTTTTTCTGATTGTCCCTACCACAGATTCTCTGGTCTTGCTGCTGCTTTTCCCTCCGTCCAGGAACTGCAGGATGGAGGCAGCTGTGTGGATCTGCCTACAGGCAAAAGCAGTCAGTGTATGACAGGGCCCTAGAGGTGACAGACATATCTTTAAATTACTTTATGAATAACTGAAATAAGTAGAATTCACTTTCTTTAACTGTTGCTTTTTATTTTTAATTGATGCTTTAAAAACCAACAATTTCCAAATACCAATTTCCTCTCTGTTACATCATACTGGAACATGCAAAATATCTTAATGTGTGCAAGCATAATTGTGATTCACTTGCAATGCTAAACGTCCTCAGTAATGTTGAACCTGAAATGAAAACTTGGCACCAAATTTATTGAGGTAAAAACTTGTAAAAAATAGTGTCTTCCCACTGTTGCCTGAAGAGTGCATTGGTGAAAGTCTTCATGGTGATGTTTTAGATACCAAAGGGTTAAGGATGCACTTGTTTTTATTTCTTTACTGCAATAACAGATGTTTGCTAATGTTTTGTCTGTGCAAATGGACATTTAGTAAATGTTTTTATTTTATCTTTTTTTAATGACTCCATTTATTTGCTTATTTCCATCTAGGAATAGTTACTAATGTATTTGCGATACAGCATACAAATTTTAAAGTAACCAGAATCGTGAGTTGGTTTTTAGTCCATACTGTTAAACTTTTGTTGAAATAGTGACATAAATTGGCTTCATGCTAAAGTACCAGAGGTAACTCTTAAAGTCAGCACGAAACAGTCAGGGTGGCCACCCAGTGGCTTAGCTCTGTGGCTGCTCCTGCACCTCATGTGTGTGTATGTATTTTTAATCTAGTGTTGCCTGCAAATGTGATCCCTTATGATTGACGTTTCCTGTATATGAACCATGCCCGTTTTAAGTCACGCAGAAGATTCTGAATCTGTAAAAACTACACATGTCAATGTTTTACAGCTACGTAATTCGAATTGACTTGGTTTTTTCAAGTAATCCTAGAAAGGGGGAGCATTCACATAGAAACTGCTGAAACTGCCACAGGTGCTTCTCCGAAACCTTACGGTTGTGGCATTGAATGTTCAGTATGGCTTCCCTTCTGCACACAAGCATACTGTTGAGGTATTTGTTGCGGTGATTGGTTTTAATGCTAATCTAGGAATTCAGATATAGATTCTTTAGATTTGCATGCTTTGCTTACCCTAATTTATGATATCTACTTTTTATTTGTAAACTAACAATAGCTAAATTCAGATCAGAATTTTAACAGAAATATTATTTATATAAAATTGTGGTTATTTTTTATTGTCACATGGCATTAGCACAAAGTATTACAATGGTGATGTGACACCTTGAGTTCTGAAAACTAGACATTTCCTGATCTGTTGTTATTTAAAGGAAACACTCATTGGAACGGCTTCTCTATTCTGGTATTGTGACACTGTAAGTGGAAAATCAGAGGGGTAGCTGGTCTTTGTGACAGTCACTTCTAAAGTTCCTTGAGAGTAATTCTTGTGTAGCTTAAGTGTAACACTCCATTTAAAATGCTCTTAAAGAAAATTGTGCTTGACCGTTTGGTTCATTTTTGCCACTTTGGCGAAATATTTAATTTGTAGCTCCCATGTGCTAGTTTCCTGATTCTGAAAGATTAGCAGGAGAGCTGAGAATGTAACTCAGTGGCTTAGAGCTTGCTTTAGCATGGAGAAACATAGGTTTGATCTCAGCATTGCTGAGGACAGCCTGGCCAGGAAGCTGTCTTTCTCTTGGTGGGGATGCAGAGCTGGGATGGGCGGGCAGGAGTCTGTTTGCTGCTAAGTTCAGTCTGCAGCATGGACGTCCAACCCTGCCAACTTCCTTCTCAAAGTTGCTTTCAGTGCCTTTTTAGCAAGACTAGAATTGTAATAGACTCCCTGGTTCAATATTTTTATAGGAGTATTAGGACCAGAGAACAGATAAGGTCACTCTTTAAAAATGGCCATTTCTTTGAGTGACCTCCTTAGTCATACACACTCTGGTAAAGGTTCTGAATCACAAGCTGAGGGGTGGACTGTAAGCAAGCACTTGACCCAAGGCAAAATAGACACGGAGGTCATCAACGAGTTGTCTGATTCACTCATGTGCCTGCCTCCCATGGAACTCTAGGAAGTAGGATGGACAGGTGAAATTACCTCCTTAAACTGGGAGCTCTGCATAGAGGTCAGTTAACTTGGAGTATTCTACCCAAGATCACTGTCTCACCTGTTAAAACGCTGAAGTTGAAATGTGAGCTAATAAAAGCAAGCATCTGTGAAAACAGAATTTTAAGACCCAAGCTTTTTTCATTAAAAATTAGTGTTTTGACAGTTAAGAGTGTAATTCAAAAGTAGAGTGCTTATTGTGTGTGTGGCCCAGGATTTGATCCCCAACACTACCCAAAAAAGGACAAATGTTTTCAGGGACTATAATGAGTTAGTGCTTTTTGTAACTTTGATGTGGAAGCCCACATACTTTGATCTCATAAATCACTTAAGTTTTTAAACGTAATTGGAGGTCCTCAGCAGCTCTTGCTCTGTGTATTCTCTGGATTAGGTGCTCCCTGGTCATCAGTTCAAGCCAGCTGCCTGTGGAGGTTTTTGATTTGAATGGACAAGAGTGAGGGCCTCACCCAGGAATAGAGAGGGAGTACAAATGCTGAGTGGGGGTGAGCAAGAGAGGAAACAGGACATTGGACAGAGGACAAGTGGAAGGTGGTGGCTGTGTTCAGTGTGCCAGCACTATCACACAGGTCCTTCAGCTGAGCAAAGGACCTATTCTCTGTAATACCTCATGGTACTGCCACTCAAAATTGAGCAAAATCATTGCCTCGACAGGCACTGTGTAGCAAAGACTCGGATATGTCAAGTACACCTTGTAGAACTTTTGTTTCCTATTCATGTTTACCTGTGGTCCTTGAAAATTATGTGAGAGGCTTAGCTTGACCACTGGCTCTGTTTTCTTACACACATAACACGTGCGCTCTCTCTCTCTCTCTCTCTCTCTCTCTCTCTCTCTCTCTCTCTCTCTCTCTCTCTCTGGTTTTGGTTTGTTTTGAGCTTCCTTAAGTTCGAAAGTTAGGGCCTTTAAACACACAGAAGTTGCTTGGCTCTGGTGTAGAGGAAATCTTCAATGTTGACAGCTACATGGGTGGTCAGGGGGCAAACTCTTAGCCCACTATAGTTTATATTGGAGATTTCCTTGTGCTTTCTTTCCCTACTGTTGAATGTTGGCCTCTTGTTTTTATATTCTTTGATTTTGATGAACAAGAACATATTTATCATTTGGGGGCTAGTGAGATGGTCCAGTGAGTCCCCCAGAACCCATATAATGAAAGAAGACAATCTTTAACAAGTTGTCTTCTGGGGTTGGGGATTTAGCTCAGTGGTAGAGCGCTTTGCCTAGCAAGCGCAAGGCCCTGGGTTCGGTCCCCAGCTCCAAAAAAAAAGAAAAAGGGGGAAAAAAAAAAAAAACAAGTTGTCTTCTGATCTCCACATATAGGCTATAATACACACACACACACACACACACACACACACACACACACACACACACAAATGTAACAAAATCGATCATTATACATTTTGTCTATAATGTTGCTCTTGATCCTTTCAAATTCCGGGGAAGTTTACATTTATCACATAGAAAAAGTAGACATGTCTAGATCATCTTTACTCTGCTGTCCGATAAGCTCCACGTGGTTATAAGAACCGTAAGCTGTGTGCACTTAATACTTTAATGACAAGTGGGCTCATATATCAGTAAAGATGCTGAATGACTACATCAGAACTCACAGTGCTGAAGACTTAATATCAGGTTTAGTTTTTTTTTTTTTTTTAAAGATTTATTTATTTATTTTGTATATGAGTACACTGTAGCTGTCTTCAGACACACCAGAAGAGGGCATCGGATTCCATTACGGGTGGTTGTGAGCCACCATGTGGTTGCTGGGATTTGAACTCAGGACCTCTGGAAGAGCAGTCGGTGCTCTTAACCACTGAGCCACCTCTCCAGCCCCAGGTTTAGTTTCTATTGGTCCTCTGTACGTAATTGCTTTTTATTTTTAAGAAAGTGCTACTGGTTTCTGGGATTCTCAAGTCCTGCCTCTTGGTATCTCATTAAGCTGGACTTGAGGGCTGGGGAGATGGTTCAGTCAGTACAGTGCTGGTTATGCAAGTTTGGATCTCCAGGGATTAGGAAGACAGAGAGATCACATAGCTTACTGTCCAGCCACATCAATGAATTCCAGGTTCAGTGGGAGGCCCTGTCTGCAAGAACAAGATGGAGATTGAAGAAGACAGTCAGCCTTTACTGAAAGCACCACACACTAACTCCACCTGAGTCTGTTTTTCAGATACATATTTCCTCTCTCCCTCCCACCCACCCACCCCCTCCTCTCTCAACTAGATATGTTTAATGAGTATCTAAAACTTTCTGAGGTTGAAGCTTCATGCATGTGACCACTGACTGGGAATAGAGTACAAGGCTGTGATTATCCTTGTGAACTAAGAACCATTCTTTGTCCCTGAGTCTATAGTTATTTTTAAGTTTGTTTATTTGTTTGTTGCCTTAACAGTAACCCTAACAAGCGCAAGCATCAGGGTTTGGATTGCTCACCTCTGATACAAGGCGAGGCCTTCATTTCATCACGTCTTGGTTGGGCGTGAAGAGTAGCTGGCTGAATAGGTATGGAAGCTCTCACCATTGTTATCCAGTACCAGTCGATGAGCCCGAAACTAACAGTGCTGCTTCCCTGCAGTTTGCTCACAGAGCAGCACATGCATTTGCCTTCTGAGGGAGCTTTAACACAGTGGCTTTCATTCCCTCGGTTTTCTGTTTTCTCTTGTTTACAAATTAAGCTGTTTCTTTCCTATTCAGCTCTTTGGCGTAAACTCTCCCGTTGTCTTTCTTGCATCAGTGACGTACTTGTTAGTTATCACCTAAGTTCCTTTTGGAGAGTTGGCCTCAGCCTAGGGAATGAGCTGCTGTGGCAGTACTGCAGGGTTTCAGAGGACTGTCACCCAACATGGTACACACCTCTGCAGACTTTCCTCAGGAGGGAGCCGGTGGCAGCCCCCTTCGTCAGGTATCTTCTGAACTTCCACTTAGAGTGTCACGTTTCAGCCAGAAGTCCAGCTTGTTGCACTGAGGGAGCCACTTGATAAGAATGCCATGGACAATGCTATCAGTACGTGCTTGTTTGTATCCAGTTACTCAGGCTAAAGGATGGGCTTTAGAACCAGCTGCAGGGAGTACAGAACCTGTCCAGGTGAAGTCTGAAGTCAGAATAAATTTAGATTCTTCAGACTAACATAAGACACAGCTTTGAGACGTCAAACAGGAAGCTGCCTTTTAAGTTTAGTATATTGATTTTTTTTTAAACTGTCTTCCAAATCAAATATATGCAGGAGAAGTTAGTTACAGACCAGACTGATTAACTGCTCCCTTAATGAAGATTTGCGTAGATCTGTTATGGCCTTCAGATAGTTTAGTCAGCTTGGCAGGAGCAGACACCAGGGTCAAGTGCTGTGGGATGTAATTCATTGTTTTTGTGTTGTGCAGCCTGAGAAATGCCAGTGGCCTGACAGCAGCAGACATTGCACAAACCCAGGGTTTCCAAGAGTGCACCCAGTTTCTCTTGAGCCTCCAGAACCATCAAATGAGCCGTTTCTGTCCTAATGGCACCTTGAGTGGAGGTCATGAGAACATACTTCCCAATCACATTAACCTGGGAACCAATCGAAAGAGATGCTTGGAAGACTCAGAGTCTTTGGGAGTGAAGAAAGCTAGAACCAGAGGTGAGACCTTTTGGTGGTGGGGGGAAAGCAAGGGTCCTATCCTTTTTCATGGCTAAAAGCAGCTTTGAGGGGCATCTTGTCCAGACAGTAAGTACTTGGAGAATCCTGTGTGGGGGCATTGGAGAACTGCCCTGTGTCACAGTAAAGAAGGACTGCTTGTCAGAAAGGGAGATGTAGAAACACTCCTTCACAAGTCGCCATGGCAGAACACTATCTGACACAACTGGCTTCCACTTCAGAGATCATCGTATGTGATTCTACAATTCCAAGCCAGAATGGAACAAGTCTAATATGAAATTTTGATCTATTAATTTATATATACCCAAATTTTCTATATGCTTATAAAGCATATAGCCAGGTGAAAACAGTGGCTTCAATTTTTGTCTGCACATTTTGTGTCTGTAGGTGTGTGCATGTAACTGCAGGTTCCTAGAGTTCACACAAGGGTGTCAGAATCCCCTACCTAGGGTACACGAGGAAGTGCTTGCTTCCCTTCCTTCCAAACCCAGTGGAATAAGCACGGACATCCACGGGCTGCATTCTCAGATGGAACTTAAATGGCTTCTTCAGCAATGACAACACATGTACTGACGCCAGCAGCCTGAGGGTGCGATGGTGTACATGTGGGATCCAAACACAGTGTCCTTAGGATTAGGGAGATCAGTTTAATTCCTTGGTGTAAAAAGTAGATAATTATGGCTACTGTGTAGCCTGCTAAGCCGTTGACTGTTCATAGGCAGGAGGAACAGAGTCTGTAAAGTCATGTCGACCAAGATTCTGTCTTCCCAGAAACTCAGAAGATGAGCTGCTAAGCTGTAGATAGAATATGGAAGAATTTCACTTCCTCCTTAGCTGATGGATCAGTGGGCTTCCTCAGTTGGAGGGCAAGCCTTCCTATGGTGTTGTTCCTCTGCCCCGTGCTGGTGTCACTCCATCTGTCTTATTGCACCCCCAGGCCTGTTGAGATGAACAGTCTTTGACGGCTCTAATACTTGAGGAAAACGCTACCGTCCTTCCTGCCTTCTGTTTTCTTGGCTGGTGTGTGAGCGTCAGTCACTCCATGATAAGGAAACTGCTGTCCTAGGTGTTGGGCATTGAGAATGAAAAGCTTATTTTATTTAGCATTTCATAAAATTTCCTGCAAATGACATTTCAGTCTCTTCATTTTTTTTTTTTTTTTCTTTTTTTTCAGAGCTGGGGACCAAACCCAGGGCCTTGTGCTTACTAGGCAAGCGCTCTACCACTGAGCCAAATCCCCAACCCCTTTATTTTGATTGCTTGACACTGCCTACTCTGTAGCCATGCCTAACCCTGGAATTGCTGTGGCTTGCATCAAACTCAGATCCACCTGCTTCTGTTTCTTGATTGCACAAACCACCCCTGGACTATGATTTCCCTCTTTATGCTTAAGTCACAGTCTGAAGTATGTGCCAGTGAAGCAGTGTGTAGTAGCAATTTTTGGAACCATTTTTATTTTAAAAGGAAAACATCCCAGTCTTGCTAACATCAGAGGCCGTTTGTCAGAGAGGCCGGCCTCAGCTGAGAGAAGAGTGCACTTCCGCCCTCAGGCACAGAGCAGCCGTCTAACTAAGCGAGGGGAGGCTATGTGCATCAGCTCCCTTCTCCCACGTCAGTCAGTCTGTCTGTCTGTCACGAGCCTTCCCTTTTCTGTTAGGAAGCTCAGACTAGACATTGCTGGGAGGGGAGCCTGTGGATAAGCTGTGCTTAAACTGAACCCTTTCCATACATTTTTTTAGTGAAATCAGTGGATGTTTTTAAATGTCGTTAAGAATTGTCTATAGTAAATTTCATTTGCCTCACTTGTGGGGCAGACAGGAAGCTTAGGGTTCTCTGCGGGTCATACAACTGTTCCCTTAAGAACCGGCTGAGAATTACAACTTTTGCCATCAACAAAATGAGCAAAAATCTGGGATTTGTGACTTTGAGCTGAAATACATAAACATTTTTATTGTAAAAAGTAATTTCACAACAATGTAAGTTTATTGGTGATCTTTGCTTTTTCTTTTTTTCTTTTTTTCTTTTTTTTTTTTTCCTCGTGGTTCCACGTGGAGAGGTTTAATGAGAGAAGAAAAGTAGAAAGGGACAGGGAAGAGAGAGCTTGGAAGAGAGAAGTCTCTGATTTCTTTATGGACCCAGAAATCTAAAATCTCATATTTTTTTTTTTGTGTGTGTGTGTGTGTGTGTAGTTCCAAGCCTGGATCACACCATGCCTCTAGCAAATGGTGATGCTGAAGACGACGCTGACAGGATGCACGTTGACAGAGAGTTTGCCGCTGTATCAGGTGGGGCTGGACAGTTTCCTGTTAGCTGCAGCAACACCCCAGTGGTCGAAGACACCAAACAGCAGGAGAGTGGTTCTGTTGTTGGACCCAGAGAAATAGAGATATATACTGTTTCAGCAATGCAGACCCCTTGTCGTTGCAAGAATCAGTATGCTTACTATTTCTGAGTTCTCAAACCCTGCACGTTCTTGTCCACTGTCTTGAAAAAAGGGTTCTGTTATAATTCACATTTTTGGCACTTGTACAGATGCAAGAATTAAGCGTTTTTGGTAATTTTAATGCTATGAGAAGTAGTGCAATCTCCCTGTTTGATTCGAAGCTGTTACATGATGTGCCTTGCTTGTTTCTCATGAGGTCTGTAGGTATGGTTTCCTGGCGTGGCCTCTGGGTGGCTCTGTACCTGTTACTCATACTCAGAAGGCAGCACCACAGGTGAACAGCTCACTGTGAATGCTGGGACGATGAGGGTGGTGGCTGCGGCTTGCGACCCACTCAAGACAAGTTTGGGATTTCTGCCCCACACTCTTGGTTGCTTTGGTGTCTAGCATTCCCTTGAAGACTGTTAAAATGCTGGCCGTTCTCAGCAGTGTTTTACATGCCACAATGTCCAGCATGCTACAGTGTGACCCTTACTTTACAGTTTCAAAGTCAGAGGAGCTGACTGTGCGTAGATTTAGGGTTTCTGAAATGCTGTATTTATTTAGCATGTGCCTTTTCCCCATTCTTTAGGTGACAACGAAAACAACTGGCTAATTTTTCTTTTTATAAAGTTTTGTTACAGTGTCTTTATGTTCATTTCTTCACTGGGACTGAAAGGTCACCTGTGTTTCTAAACCCGCAGGGAATATTTTTAAGCCCAGAACTTGCTCTGCACAGTCGTGGGTGGTGCTGCCTTTGGCCAGTAATGAGATGAGCTGGGTGCTCACCCATGCTCAGTTTACTCAGAGCATACATTTAAACAAAGGTTTAGACGCTGTTCTGCGTAACAAAAGAAAAGTGACAAAAGCCAGAGCCTCCCTCTCCTTTATGGAGACAGCATTGCCCTCTCCCTGGTCAGGCAGGAGCAAGTGTTTCACTCTCCTTATGCTAACAGCCAGGCCTGTGCTGAGTTATGCTAGGCTTCCCTTTCAAGCCAGCTTCTCCTGGATGTCAGAGGGCCATGTGGGCCTTCTGGTGTACTGTCTGACTGAAGAAACAGGAGGGACTCCCTCGGTGGAGGTTCTTGCCAATTCCTTGTGTGAAATAGCACCTGTGTCCACAGAAAGCCTGTAGAGACAGCCACCACTTGCCCTGAGATCTGCACAGAAATAAGGCATTCCTCCTTAAATGTATTTCTACCCTTTTTGTGAGGTGACCCTGTCTTCCTAATGCCCCTGGCGTGAGAGCCATCAGGGTAGGCCACTTAAGGCTGTCCCACGAGGGTGGTTTCGTCTTCAGGCTCTGCCTGGCTCCTGTACCCAGTGCTTGATACTGAGTGGCATCTGTCCCTGCAAGTCCCCCGATCTGCCCGTGAGGTGTCAGCACACCACCCCAGAAAAGGCCAGGCTGCTGTTTCTTTGAATTTGAAATTACAGGGAAACTGATGTATTTCAGCTGTGCACTAGATGGAGAAATACTGTCTGCACACTGATTACTTTGCAATTCACTATGCCTGCTTTTTATGAGTTATCACCTAAAAAAGGTAATTTGTACTTTGGAAAAATAATTATACTTTTCCCCATTGAGAATATCTTGTTTCATTTATTTTTTTTTAGGTTTTTTTTTTTAGGTTTTATTCCTAGTCCTTGAAATATTCGTTATCTAATACTGGATTGTTTAAAGAGAAACGCTATAATTTTAGGGGAAATGTCTTCTGAACATGTTCCAGTTGTTGAGTTATGGTCTCTAATAATTTGGGGAAAGTTGACTAGAGGATCTGGATGTTTGTTTGCTTAGTAGCCACAGTGTGTGACAGGACACAGGGAAACGTTGCTGTGCTGGACATGGGTCCTCCATGAGCCACTAGCACTGAGCTTGTGTGGAATTAGTGTCATGGCTCTCTTAGCAGCGCAGAGCATTGAGATAAAATTCAATATTACCAAGCAAGAGATAGTTCTTAGAGTATTCCCGTGAGCATCAACATTAATTCTGTGTATTTCTAGTCCTGGATGCCCACATGTTTTGTGATGGGCTTTTTATCAAGCGTCATCTTGTCGGTGGACTTTTAGATGTGTGGGCTAAGTTATTCACACTTTTATAACCAGATGTGAGACCTTGACTCTCATGGTCACTATTGTTGCTGGGTTTGGTAGGACCTCTCAGAACTGCTCTTGACAGAAGACTAAGAAGTGCCACTGGTGTAGGCAGTCTGCCACCGCTCCATTCTGTGCTGTGACAGAAGCTGAGTGGCATTTGTGGGGGTTGTGTGTAGATGTGGGTGTTGCTAAGACAAAAGCAGTTCCTTTGGTAATTGTGTTGATGCTTCCTGCACTGGAAGTGTGCCCAGCTGGCACACCAGTCGGAGCTTCCTCAGCAGATCTACTTCATTTGCCTTCCCTTGCCTAGAGAAGCTCTGTGTCTGAAGTGAAGCATGTTCCCTTGGGTTCTGATGGACCCTCTTGGAAGTGACTAAATTGTCTTTTGAGGGTCACTTTAGTAGACAAGTATATACTGCTCTGTGTCTCCTTCTGATGACAGCTTACATTTCAGAGCTCTCCAAGGCTGCTGAAATGCATACATTCACACTTCTAAACCTGCCTGTGTGGCCTTGAAAAGGTAACTGGTTGGTTCAGAATTAAAAAATAAGTCTCAGAACACAAACCAAAGTTTTATGATTGTGGAAAGAGTTGAACATATGTTAGTGTCTCCTTCCCCATTGGTCTGCGTTTTGGTGACAGGTGTATTTCTTAATGCAGATATGAAAAACAGTAGCTCCGTGTTGAATACACTGACAAACGGAAGTGTCATCAATGGACATTTGGACTTCCCCTGCGTGGCCCAGCTCAATGGGATGGAGAGCAGGAGTGACCCGTGCTTGACAGGATCTAATGGAATTAGCAATGGACAGCCATTTCCCAGTGGCCAGGGCCCTGTCTGTGCTAATGGGACTGAGGAGCCAGAAAAGACCATGGGCGTTAACCCGGAGATGTGTGGATCTCTCCATCTGAACGGGAGCCCAAGTAGCTGTGTGGCCAGCAGACCGTCTTGGGTGGGGGACATAGGGGAGAGCCTGCACTACGGACACTACCATGGGTTTGGGGATACTGCAGAGAGCATCCCTGAGCTGAGCAGTGTGCTGGAGCACTCAAGCTGTGTGCGGGTGGAACAGCGCTACGATAGTGCCGTCTTGGGCGCTATGCAGCTGCACCACGGCTCCTGAGCCCGGGGCTACCTCAGTTCCTCTGCAGTACCAGCCTGAGGAAAACTGCACAGCCTGTGCTATAGGTGCCTCCGCTTTCTGAGAGCCCTTGGATTCATTCACATGGTCCCCCCGAGTGCTGCTGTGTGCAGAGGCTTAGAGACATTTCTCATGGGGTGGCAGGTCTCCTGCAAGGTACCCTTGGGAGGCTTTTCTTGTTTGACACCAGCCCCCTTTTTTTTTCATGTCATGAGACATTGCCACCTTTTTGTGAACTCTTTTTGATCAGGACAATTTGGGCATCGTTTGACCCTTATTGTTTGTTGTAGCATCCTGATTACACAGCTACATCCGTGCAAGGAGCACCCTTACAGCAGTGTCGTGCAGACCCTGGGAAGGGGACTGTCCTTCGTGTCTTCACTGACACTGCTGCAGGTGCACTCAGTGGTTGGGGTGTGGTAGCCCCTTCCCTGTGTCAACCGCTGCCTGCGTTTCCTTAGGAACAACCTCTGCCCAGGATGGATTAGGGTCTGTTGTTTTTACTCCACATTTATACTTGATCTCTAGACTTTTTACCACAATGGTTTTCTTTATATACAGTGGATGTTGCTGTTTGTAGGAGCTGTTGAGTCAGAATACTTTACTATGGTAAAATATTTACTATTTTTTTGTTACTGTTTTTTGAGGTTTTCTGCTTAAATATATAAATATATATATCACTATCCAGTTAATGGAGAGAACTTGAGTTTCTCTTATTAAAGCTGCATTAAATTCATGGTTTTATAGAAATTAGCTTTTGTTTAGGCAACTAGTGGTTATACTGCAGATACCCAATGACTTCTGATTTTTGTAATAATTGAATAACTGTCAGTGCAGATAAATGGAGATGACAAAGCCAGTGTGTACTATCAGGAGTGTACTATCATTTTGTTTTCAAGCTGTTCTTTACAAATGGAATAAAAAAGAAAGCTCACTGCTGATCTGTCTCTGGCGCCTGCTTTGTAGGTGGGGTTGAGGAGGGTCCAAGGGGTGGGGAAGGTTTGGCATCGGGCTGTGCTTTTCTTTCAAGGTTTGTGTTCTTGCCCATGTAATGGGTTTGCTAACACTTGGTTTTGAGCCCTCCTTTTACTGAGACTTAGTGAAGAACGGTAAGCTTTAGATAGGTCCTTGTCACAGCAGTCAAGGACCCTTGGCTGAGCCTCAGTGGCCGCCCTCCAGGTTCCAAGGAGCTGCCTGCCTGCATGACTGACTTCCAACTGAGGAACAGCTTGGCAAGCTATGGCCTGGAGTACCAGGTCCCTGATAGATACAGTCAGCAAGTTCGTGGGTAACTCCGTGCTATAAACAGAAACGTTTGGCACGACTGGGGTGGAGATGCTGCAGACTCCAGTGTGGCAGCTTGCATGCATGCTCTCTGCGGGTAGGTAATGGCAGGGTGTAACCCTAGTCACCCTCGTGGAGGGAGGAGGGAGGAGTCTGACCTCTGAAGACCCCTGCGGCCCAGAACCACCCCCAGAGGCCCAGTTAGTTTTCCTGGAAGCACCACTGCTGTTGTATCTGGGGTGCACCTGCCTCCTGTTGCTGCTAAAGGCTGACTCTGCCTTTCCTATACTTGGTGGTAACCGAGAGCCAACTTTGCAAGCACAGGTCAGGAACATGGCATGGAGTAGTAACGTTTCGGCCCAGCACAACAGCTGGGTTGTTCCTTACCTCAGGGTTTTTAGTCTCCAGAAAGGCATCCTGAAGCTCAGGCTGGGTGAGAACTTCAAGCTCCTGAAAAACCACAATTATCACTCCTGCCTTTCATGGGAGGCCATCAGTCTGTCTGGACCACTGACCACCAATAGACAACCAGAGTAAAACCATGCAAGATCCTAGAGAGGCCAGAAGGAAAAGTGTGGTGACCAAAGGTGAGGAACCCTCTGTGGTAGGCATGGGTGGCCAGGCACCAGGGACCCAGAAGATCTATTTATTTAAATGAGTACACTGTAGCTGTCTTCAGACTCACCAGAAGAGGGCATCAGATCCCATTACAGATGGTTGTGAACCACCATGTGGTTTCTAGGAATTGAACTCAGGACCTCTGGAAGAACAGTCTGTGTGTTTTTAACCACTGAGCCATCTCTCCAGCCCAAGAATGCTTGACAGACCTTTCACAAGACACATTTTGGACAAGTCCCCATCACCAGGCAGTGCCTCAGAATACTGTGGCCCTGCCCTGCATCAGGAGACCCGCAGCAGTGCAGTGCCTGTCCTCCCAGCTTTAGGAAGCTCAAAGCGCCAGTCCTTGGCCTCTGACTGTAGAGCAACCACGGGCCTCTGAGAGCAGTTGGGGGCGGGGTCTGGAGAGTGGGTTGAGCTCCTGGCCTGTGGTACCTTCCTGAGCTGACAGAATTCCCTAACCCTAGCGAGGGCAGCACAGAATCAAGTTTTGTCTTCGGCAGTTTGTTTACTGCTGGCTTGCATAATTCTTACCATTTGCTATGTGTCCGTATGTGGGTATGTACACGTGAGTTGTTCTGTGGAGACCAGAGATGTCAGATTCCCCAGAGGCTGGAGTCACCCAACATGAGTGTTAGGAACAGAACTGAGATCCTCGGTGGGGTCTGTATGTATCTCTGCCTTCAGTAATAAGCTGTTCCCGAATGTGATCCTCTCTTCCTCCATGATCCTTCTTGTTCCTTTCAGGAAATCCAAGGGCTTGGGACGCTGATATCCTCTGACAGAACATTGGGATGCTGACCAAGAGGGTGGGCTTTGTGTGACCTATTTAGTGTCATATTGTCTTAGGGTCTTATTGCTGTGAAGAGACACCATGACCAAGGCAACTAAAAGAAAACATTTAAGTTTCAGAAGTTTAGTCCATTACCATCTTGGTAGGAGACATGATGCTGGAGGAGCTGAAAGTTCTGTATCTTGATCTGCAGGCAACAGGAAGTGTGTACCACAGTGGGTGGAGATTGAGCACCAGAGACCTCAAAGCCCGCCTCCACAGTGGCACACTTCCTCCAACAAGGCCACCGCTCCTAATAGTGCTGCTCCCCATGGGCCAAGTGTTCAAACATGAGTCTATGGTGGCCAAACCCATTCAAGCCACCGTACATGTCAACAAGTGGCTGCATCTTCCCCAGTCTTGATGTCATCTCCAAGTATTGAGCAAACACCTCCTGTGTGTCTGCTGACCTGAGTGCTGGTTATTTCCTACCCCCAGTCCTCCATCTCAGAGGAACAGAAAGTACCTGAGTGTTCACTGAAACACAATTCACATCTTTTCTTATAGGTCAGCTTTTAAAAAAAAAAATACTTTATTCTATTGAGGATTAATTGCAATATATTTTGATCATATTCATCCCCAGAATTCTTCCCCTAAACCAAGATGTACTCCCACACCAGGTGACTTTCCAGTTTGTGCTGCCTTTATACTCCTGGGTTTGGAGTTATCCACTGGAGCGGAGCTAGCTTACGAGTAGCCACACCCTTTAAAAGCCAGCGTCCTTAACTTAGTTATGTTAAGAGTTCAAGCACTTTAACTGGTCCCTCCTGGGATCAGAGAGCAGGACCTGACACTCATATGCTCCTCACGAGTGGGAGTCACTTCCCTTGAGGTGGCTTAGCTGTCTGTATCAAACTGCACCAGCAAACCAAGCGCTCGGTCCACCTGGGGACATCCTGTGGTGAGGCATTGTGCACAAGCCCCGTGTGCTGGTGCAAGCTAAAATCGAAGAGTTCACTAAGGCGCTACAAGTTCAAAGCCAGCCTGGGCTACAAAACCAGTGGTTTTCACTTTATAGAAGCTTTATGCAAACAGCTTCTATAATGCTGTTCTGACAGCCAAAGCTGTCATTTCTGCAGATAGTTAACCCATCTGCCAACAGCTGGCCCAAACAGGAGACATCTTGGCTGGGTCTGGCAGAGTAGCTGGAAGCAACCGCGAGTGAGGAAAAAAAAAAGCCACTGGGGAAAGCAACTAACTGCCCTGGAGCTGGACTGCGGCTTCCAGGAGCCGGATGTCACCTCTCCATCTGCGTGCATAGTGGGAACTTGTCCACCAGGTGAGGATAGACTGGAGGCTGACAGGAACAGGCTGAGGCCGTTGAATCTGTAGGTGGACAGGACTGCAGCCGGGTGCCATCCCTCTCCGTGATGCCTTTGCACAGGGGAACCGACATCATGAGGCATAGTCTGCACGAACTGACACAGGAAACAATACCCTTGTGCCAAGACAGCTGAGCATTCAGGCACTAACCAGACACAGCCTGCTGGCTGAGCTAATGCGTGGGGGCACCCTGCCTCCTTTACATGAAACAGTCAAATTCACCGGCAGCAAACTGAAGATTGAAATGGAGCATCCAAAGACCAGGCTGAGGGCTGTGCTGTGCTGCTGCTGCTGCTGTCGTACTCCACGCTTCCTTAATCATAAGGCCCTGCCTTCCATCCCCAGCACCCTCCCACAGTTGCTATAACCAAGGCAAACACAGTATGAGAGACACAAAGCAATAGGGGGACGGAGGATGGTTTTCACCCAGCCCTGTGACCCTTTGGACAGAGATGGCCCTCATTCTCTCATGAAGAAAGACTTGGGCACAGACCCAGTTCTCCAGCGTCTCCTGTAGCTTCAATCAAATCCCCTCTGAGGGGGAGACTTCCATGCAAGGAGACAAGGCAGAGCTGACCTGAGTAGACACCATGCTCCTGCCTGGCCCGTTCTGCCCCATGCTGAAGTTAGGCCATTGGATGTCCAAGTGTACTGGGTGACAGCTGAGGTGAGGTGTGGCTGGTTGGCTTCTTAGTCCTCTCAGGTTCTCTGAACTCTAAACCTGGAGATCTGAAGAGAGAGAACCTGGCCTCTCGGGACACCTGAGCTGTCCCCGCCGGAGGCTATGTGAGGAGCTGTCACACTGAGGAAGTGCCACGGCATGGTAAGCGGTTGTGAGTCAGGGAGCCGCTGAACACAGGAGGCAAGTGTGGGAGAACAGCGTGGTGTCACTGTGCTGCTGGGAAGCATACTTGTAGGACTCGGTTACGAGGTCATGTGTGACATGATCACTCATCGCAAAAACAAGTTCCTGGTTTCCTGTACAAGGCATGTTTCTCTTGCCCTTCCCTCTCCCTGTGCTCCCCCTCCCCATGCTCCCCTGTGCTCCCCCTCCTTCTCCCCTTCTGCCCTTCACTCTCCCCGTGCTCCCCCCTCCTCCTTGTTGCTTCTCTACATTTATTTATCACTCGTATGTGTGTGCATGTACACTTACACACATAAGCCACAGAGGGCAACTTAAAGGAGTTGGTTGGGTTTTCAGGCTCTATGGCAGGCACCTCTACCACTGAGCCACCTGTATAGCCATTTACCATGACAGTGGTGGGGACAGCCATGAAACTGCCCAAACACCCAGCAATATCTAATGTACCCAGAGGCACATGAGCTAAGACTGGCTTTTGAGCAGCCCGTTAAACACAGATACCCAAGGATGTGCTCAAGGTGGTCCCAGGTGCTGTCACGATAGGAGCCTCACGTTTGCGGAGTATCTTGGGATGGCTGAGGCAAATTTTAGATGTGTAGTGATTTTCTAAACTAGAAAATTGGAAAGCCCCGTAGATGGAACTGTGCTACACTTAAAAGCGCCACGTGGCTCAGACGAACAAAAATATTGGTGCTGAGTTTTGAGCATTTCGACTCTCAAGGGAAACATCACTGTACAGAGGCAGACTTGGAGGGCGAGCGTGCGACACTTCCTCGCATGTGAAGGGACTAGGAAGAGAATCAGCATGAGGGAGTAGCGTAGGTAATGAGAAAATGTATCAGAGCCTTAAATACAGCTCTAAAAATGTCACGCAAAGCCTTTGGCATGTGTAATTAATATGAGCCGATAATAAAATGTCTACTATGGAAAATACAGATTAAAAAGTAACCACTAATAAAAAACAAATCAGAAATAAACATAATTCCCACTGGCACAGCAATGTATTCCTGAGTGATATATATACTATATATATATATATATATATATATATATATATATATATACACACACACACACACACACACATATATATATATGAAGTAAAATGGGATGACTTTTATCAAGTGTCCACAATACACAGAAATAAGAACAGCCCAGTAAGGATGGGTACACAGTAGAACAAATTAATACAGCTCAGAGCACTACAATCTCAAGTCTCCGAAGGTTTGAAGTAGTGAGTGGGAGGGAAGGAGCAAATCCTGTCTGGAACTAGCTTAAAGTACTGACACTTTAACTTTAGGGTCTCCGTGCTGGGCAGTCTTCCCCTCAAGGCTCCGGTGTTAGCAGGCAGCCTCTGCACCCAGCCTGCTGTGGGTCCTAACCCTCTTGAACCTGGGGGCTTAGCTCAGGGGCCTGGCTGTTTCTTCCTCTACCAGTAGGGGGCAGCAGCACCATCTTCAGAGTACAAAAGGCCGCTGGAGGGATGGTTTCTAGGATGTATCTTCAGCAGACCAATATTAATGGCGCCTGAGCCTCTGTATGGAACCTCAATTCAGAAGTTAGAGGGACCCACTATCTGCTTTATGCCAAGCTAAAGCACTGGCCCAGCCAGTCCCCAGTGACTGGGCCGTGAGGGGTCGTAAGGTCCTCCATGTGCTCACCTTCTCTGAAGCAGGTGACTCTCAGATGACCACCACTTCGTCTGCCACTGTCCCGCAAACGGGGTTCCAACTTTAGACAATCCATGGAGACTCCCTTTGACATTCAGCTAGGAGAGAAAAGGATGGTTTCCAATTAAACAAGGAAACACTGTGTTCCCAACACCTAGCACGCTCAGTTTACACTTGTCAAAGGAGCTATTTTCAACTTATTTAGACAGAGCCTTTTATCAGACTTCGCTTTTGCAGGCTTAACCAGGAAAATAAGGCAGAAGCAATTAGTTCTGACTTCTTTGTTTCTTTGGGAGCAGAACCTGTTTTCTAACTCTCTTCAGTGAGTAGGCTCATCCACAGTCAAGCTCACCCGGCCTCAGGACAGGGTGAGCAAGTCCCTACCGCTGTCCCTACAGGGGCAGCCACCCTGCAGGTTTCTATGGCAGCAGAGCCGGACCTATGCCTGCCAGAGGTGCAGCTAGGCATCCGGACGCCAGAGGGTACGCAGTGTGAAGATAGCCTCCACCCCACAGCACTGAATCTGCACCCAAGTAATGGGGTGTGTTTGTGTGCACCCAAGCAGGTGTATGTGTGTGTGTGCATGCCTGTGTGAGTGCATGTGCATCTGGGGTGTGTGTATATGTGTGCATATATTTGTGCATGCATGTGTGTATGTGTGCATATATGTGTGTGCACGTGTGTGTGTATGCCTGTGGCACATGGGTGTGTGTCCATATGTGTGTGCAAGCTTGTATATGTGTGCATGAGTGTCTGTGTGCCTGCACACGTGGGTGTGTCCATATGTGTGTGCATGCCTGTGTGTATACTTGCACGTGCACATGGGTGTGTGCATATGTGTGCATATATGTGTGCATGCATGTGTGTATGTGTGCATATGTCTGCATATGTTTGTGTGCATGTGTGTGTGTGCCTGTGCACATGGGTGTGCGTGCACATGTGTCTGCATGCCTGTGTGTATACTTGCATGTGCATGTGGGTGTGTGCATGTGTGTGCATATATGTGTGTAGATATATGTGTGTGCATGTGTGTGTACATGTGTAAATATATGTGTGCACATGTGTGTATGTTCCTGTGCACGTGGGTCTGTGTCCATATGTGTGTATATGCCTATGTCTGTGTGCATGAGTATGTGTATGTGTGCTTTCACGCACATGTGGGTGTGTGCATATGTGTGCATATATGTGTGTGCATGCATGTGTGTGTATATGCATGCATGCATATGCACGCACAAGTGTGTCCAGTCAGTTCTATCATGAGATGTGAGAGTCGATAGGAAGACATTTACATGTGGCCGCACTTCATCTGCAGGTCACTTGTGTTCCCTATTTCTTGTGTTTTCTCCTTTTCTATTTGGGCCTTAATCCTTTGGAGTAAGAAAAGATTATTAAAGACCACACTAGGTGGCTGGAGAGATGGCTCGCAATTCTGTTCCCAACACCCACATGTCAACTCACAAACACCCATGATTCCCGATCCTAGGGACCCAATCCTCTTTTCTGGCCTCCGTGGGCTGCTACGTGCACGTGGTGCACAAAAACTCATCCAGGTTCACACATGTGTGCAAACAGTTTTTAAGAAAGGAAACAAAAACGTCTTAGTCTCAAAATGAAACTTGACTTACTAAAACCAAGTTGTGACGCCTCTCATTGTATGGAGACGATGAAGGGCCAATTGCAGGCAAGATCTGAGGAAGAACATGGGTGGGGAACATGTCCTCTAAGGTCAGTGTGGGGGAAAATGGAGGCTGAGCAGCCCGGCCTCAGGCTGGAGCAGCTGTGTTCCGTTGAATCAGTCACGGAAGTATGTGTGCAAGTAAATGACGAGGAGGTCTGGGGACGGTGCCTGGAGAAAACACCCTCCTGTCTTCTGGTTTGGATGCGGACCATCATTCCCCCACCGCTGACGTGCTCGAATGACTGGTCTCCATCTAGGGGTGCTGTTTCGGGGTATTGTGAGGACGGACTGGTGAAGACAGGTCACTTGGCCTGCCTGTCAGGGTTGTAGACTCCACTCCTGGTTCATCCTCAATGACCTGGTCTGTTGGTTGATGTCTATAGGTAGCTGAGGGCTGGCACAAGGTAGGTCAAGGCCCATGACTGGACAGTAAAAAGTAAGGCGGGGACAACGTTTTTGTTAGGCGAGAGAGAAGAGAAAAAGAAGAGGAAGAACCAAGATGGAGGCAGAGGATACAACCCAGATCCGTGTGGCCTTAAATGGCCATAGGTAGTTATGAATATTTCTTAAGGGATGGACGTCTACAGGTCAATTTATCCTACCTAGGTGGGAGGTTTCTATCTTTATCAATTGGTTGTGACTGTATTGTGTGGACATTTTGTGGATTGAGAATTTAACGTATAAATCTGATTGCTAAATTGCAGCTTATTGAGTCTTGATCTTTTTTTTTTTTACATTTATTTATTTATTATGTATACATCATACAGCTTTCTGCCTGCATGTATGCACCTGCAGGCCAGAAGAGGGCACCAGACCTGATTATAGATGGTTGTGAGCCACCATGTGGTTGCTGGGAATTGAACTCAGGACCTCTGGAAGAGCAGACAGTGCTCTTAACCTCTGAGCCATCTCTCCAGCCCCTTGAGTCTTGATCTTAATGGGTTGTTGGGAGTTTATACTATAACTACCAGGGGGTGGTTGCTGGGAGTGTAGGCAGAGTCCAAGATACAGAGCCTCAATAGGCCATCCGCTGCTGGACCTCTAGTGTCCTGGTTTTACCAGAGAGTTCCCGGCTGGCAGAGAGACAGCCAGGAGAGGGCAGCTAGCTATGGGAGCCGAGAGACTCCTGGGGCTAGAGGATAGCTAGAGGTAACATGGCATGGTGCCACACTGGAACCAGCCGCCATTGAGATGAAGATACCCCACGGATGCCACATGACCTTGCAGTGCTGACACTAGCACGAGATAAAAGATATATAATTACCACAACACTGGTCCACCAGTGTGGACACCCTCAGCAGATCCTCCAGTGGCCATGAGTTCTCCCATGCCTGTCCCACCATAGCAAATGGAAACCACCAGAATTAACCCTTGCTCCCTATGGGGTTCCCAGAAGGCCTCTGTCAGCCTGAAGGAGCCAGCTAGGCACATTGGTGGTGTGTGTGTTTAGTCCACGCAGTCACAAGGCTGAGACAGGCAGATGGATCTCTGTGATTTAGACACCAACCCAACGTACACAGTGGATTCCAGGTCATCCAAGGACGCGTGCAAGGTAAGAAAGACCCTGTCTGGAAACAACAGAACAGAACCTTGGCTCCTTACTCTCAAAAATCCATTCCATTTAGATCAAAGACTTAAATGGAACGCACTATCAACACCTACAGGTGCCGTAGAGACTATTTCTACAGCTTCCCATTGGGTGGGTCTGAAGACAGGCACACATCATCAAAAACTAAAGTATTTCTACTTCAGTTCACAGAGGAAACCCGATCTCAAACAAACAAACAAATTGCTTACTCAATCAAATAACATTATTGAGAGATTGACGGGCCAGCAAGTCGGGAGAGACACAGGCAGCACACTAGCCCAGAAAATAGTTTAGATTGATGTGAAGAGTTCATGAAAATCAGGTTGGGGATTTAGCTCAGTGGTAGAGCGCTTGCCTAGCAAGCGCAAGGCCCTGGGTTCGGTCCTAATCTCCGGAAAAAAAAAGAAAAAAGAATTCATGAAAATCAACAAAATAAGCTAAAAGTGCCCAACAATCACCATCAGGCAGTTGACAGAAGAGGTGAGCAAATGAAGAGGTGAGCAAATGTGCCTCCTAAGTCATGGCAGTCTACGCTGGGTTAATAGTCACAGAACATCAAGATTTTCATACCTGAGAGCCAAGTGGAGCCTAAAAGCTGCTGGAATGTAATATGGAAATGTCTTAGGGTGTCACCATGAACAGACACCATGACCAAGGCAACTCTTATAAGGACGTTTAATTGGGGCTGGCTTACAGGTTCAGAGGTTCAGTCCATAATCATCAAGGCAGGAGCATGGCAGCATCCAGGCAGGCATGGTGCAGGAGGAGCTGAGAGTTCTACATCTTCATCTAAAGGCTGCTAGCAGAATACTGACTTCCAGGCAGCGGGTGGTGCCAGGCAGCGGGTGGTGGTAATGGTGGTGGATGTCTCAAAGCTCACACCCACAGTGACACGCAAGGCCACACCTTCTAAAAGTGCGACTCCCCAGGCCAAGCATGTACAAGCCGTCACAGGAACTAAAGACCCTTTACCCTGCTTCCATCCCAGGGAGAGTGGAACTGTCACAGCCACAGGTAACATAGAGGGACAGAGGAGGGTCCCTCAGACACAGGGACCCTCCTATAGCCCAGAAACTCCTCTTTTTACACACTTGGGAAATCCTGGTCTACAGCAGCAGGAGCGTGGAAAAGAATGCCCACACCAGAGGACTGATGACCGTGAGGAGCCACGGGCCATGCAGGCTTCTCTCTGTAGGGAGCCATGGCGGTACAGTTCTGTGGTGTTGTACTTCGCTCCGGTCACTAGTTGGTGTCTCACTGGAATGAGCCTCTGTCACTTGACAGGATGTACCTTGAGCAACAAGACAGGAAGAAGATGCCTAGCATGAGGTACTGTTTGTCTAAGCATCCGGAACAACAAACCCTAACAGTAAAGGTGCCATATTGTCACACATGACAGTCAGGAGTCCGAGGAGAGGGAGGAATAGTTCGTAAAGCAAGGGCACCAACTTCTTCCCCTGCGTGGTTGATTCTAGGACCATGTGAGTGACAATGTTGAGTCAGTCCTCTTCTTTGGACTGGGTACAGAATCCCGAATATTCTTTCATATGCGTGATTTCATTTCACAGCTTAAGAAGACAACATTCAGTAAGAAATATATAGTGTCCTTTTACTGATCCTTGGAGACCCTTCACAAACCCTCGATTCACAGAGGAGGAGGAAGGGAAGGCTGCTACAGTATATTGAATAGCTTTAGTACTGGTGTTGATATATATATAAAATTTATCCTCCATCACCCTATGGTCTCCACTTGTCAAAATGGACCAATGACCCTGGTCTCTCAGGGCGTACCACTGTGTGGAATCCAGCAAGAGGCTTTGGAGTAGAGGCAACCAGCCGCTGGCCAGGACTTTAGTGGACCCCTGAGGTGTTCAGGCACCTCTCCCCATGGCCACAGGGGTATGCAGATGGCATGACATTACCCCCTGCAACCTTCTCCTAGCATAGAATCTACTATGGTTAAAACGTGCAAACCGGCCTCTAGGAAGAAGGGTAAAAACCTTGAGACTTCTGTTAAAGTTCCCGCTGTGTAACCCTCTCTGAGTCTTGCAGATTCATCTCAGGTCAGCTCTCAGGTGTGAAGCAGCCACCTACCTGCTGTCCTCCTGAGTCACGCCTGGGAACTGTATGGCATCACACAGATCTACCAGGGACCACCTACCTACCTGACTCTGTTCCGTGGTGAGCGAAGAACAAGATCTAAAGACGTTCATGTTTGAAAATGCCACGTTGAGAACCATTACTTTGAATGCTAGCTAAATAAGAATAATAATAAAAGGAACAAAAAACCTCACTCTTTTGTGAGCAGAAAATGAAGAGTGTACCGATAGTTCCTTTCCGGGATTGGCGTGCTGAATATTCAAACTGTGAGAGTTTGCGTGAAGGCGGACCTCAGTTCTGCCCCAAGGTGCACACCTCTCCACCTTTGCCCTGAGTCTCTGGCTCCTGCCCTGGATGAGGGGGAGCTAAAGGTAGGTGCTCAGGGACCCCACAGCCCCTCACTTAGATTTGCCAACGATCACAGAGCAGAAAAGATGGGCAGAGCTGGAGGAGAGGGAGGAGAGAGCTGGCCACCGATGAGTGAGCAGTGGGGACTCAATGCCCCAGATATACATGAAGCAGAACCTGAGGGTCGCCTTAAACCTCTCTAGTTAGAAGCAGTGTGGAAGCCCTGTGGGTATTGAGCGGAGAGACTAAACTGACTATTGGTTGGAGAAGAGCCAATGACAGCTGCCTCCTGCCGTGACGTCACTGCTGCGGACCTGAGGCTTGGCCGCCACTGCTCAACAGGTTCTGCAAAAAGAAATACCTGAACCAGAAACAGGATTCGGGTGGGAGAACAGGCTGGAGACCCATGAAGACCGGATGCTGCAGTTTCATGCCAAGTGTTATAGCGTTCCCTTGCACAGGAGGGAGGTCAGTCTTGGAGATAGGCAGAGCTGCCACCTACAGGGCAGCCATGAATGGTGCTTGAATGAGATTCCTTCCAAGTCTCGGATATTTGGATATTTGCTCCCTGTGGTAGTTTAGATAATGGCTCCCATAGGCTCGTATATTTGAACGTTCCAGCCGTTGGTGGAACTGTTTGGGAAGAGTTTGGAGGTGTGCCCTTGTTGGAGGAGGTGTCACTGGAGGGGTGGCCTTTGCAGTTTCAAAGGCTCACACCATTCCCAGATAGTGTTCTCTGTGTCTCTGTCTTTCTCTGTGTCTCTTTCTCTCTGTATCTCCATCTTTGTTCCTGTCTGAGCCTGTCTGTCTCTCATTCTGTCTCTGTCTTTCCCTGTCTCTCTCTCCATCTGTCTCTCTCTCTCTCTCTCTCTCTCTCTCTCTCTCTCTCTCTCTCTCTCTCTGTTACATCTTCCCAGCAATAGAAAGATAAATAAGACAGTCCCCCAATGTGGTGTTTGGGGACGATTTGGAAGCGTGGTCTGGCTGGAAGACGTAATGTCACCAAGGTGGGCTTTTAGGTTTTCCGGTCATTTCAAGTTATCTTTCTTGGGTTTCCTGAGTTCTCAGCTGCCTGAGGCTACTGTCTCATGGACTCTAACCCTCTGAAGTCATAAGTCCAAAATGAACTCTCTTTTTCTATAAGTCTAGTGTTATCTCATAGCAGTAACTAAGTAACTAAGCTGCATAGTTTGGAGGAAGTCCGGCTTTCTGCCTGAAAACTGTCTGTGTGCGTGGTGTGCATGTGTGTGTGCCTGTGTTCCCATGGGCAGGCCAGCCAGAGGTTGACACTGGGACCTTTCCTCAAGGTGGGGTTTCTCATTGGAACCCGAAGCCTGACAGTTGATTAGTCTGGCTAGCTTGTGTGTTCAGGGATCGTGTCTCCATCTCTTGAGCCTTGGGTTACAGGAGGGCTGCCATGTTGCCTGGAGTGTACATGATGCTGGAGGCCTAAGTGGAGTCACTGGGCTAACCAGGAACGGTGACCCCAGGGAGCCAGCTGTCCCCACATCCTCAGAACTTGCTTCTGTGAAGGACAGGGTCTACAAACGGGTGGTTGCGAGCTGTCTGAGCGTAGGCCTGGGTGACTGCGGTTCTGCAGGAGGCTTGTACCAACACCAGAAGCCAGAACTGGAGCATCGGGATGGTGAGGGGCCTCCCCTGGGAAGAGAGGGCAGGGTCAGTGCACATGTGCATGGACCCCCATATGTCTGACATATGGTATAGAACTGGATGTGTAACAGGCCTCGGTCTCAAACCCAAACTCAACGGAGCCAGAAGAGCTCTGAGCGCCAAGGATGTGAAGATTTAGCTGTCCTGCCTCGTGAGGCCACCACAGTCTTCCTAGTGTGGCTGCAGCGTGGATGACCCACTCAAGCAACTGAGTCAAGGCAGGCAGGAGTTTGTACTTGGGTCCATCCATGGGACATCCTAGCCTGGAGAAGAGGACACCTGCCCTGATATCCTTGTAAAGGGGGCCCGAGCAGAAGGCCCTCCCTGGGGTGTCTGTGGGAGCCCGAGACAGGTGGCCCCACTTCCTAGCACCTGTCTTGTTAGTGATTCGGTCTTCTGGCTCTGACACATCCACACCCCAGGGATGGTGTCCAGGGGTGACCCCAGCTGTGTGGAGGTGTCTCTGAGCTGGGGAAAGTACACGTACTTGTTCCCTGCTGCGGGTCTGTTCTGTTCAAACTGGCAGTCATTGCCAACTGCGGAACCCTTGCTCCCAAGCACAATGTCCAGGCATGTGTGTAGAAATCAGATAATTACCGTTAGGGGCCACTTCCACTTCTCTCCTTGCCCCTTGTTGGGGAAAGGGCTGACTTCTTTCCACTGCACTGTGCACTCCGGGATGGCTGGCCCGAGAGATTCTGCCCACTCTCCTGTCCCACTCCCGTCTCTGTAGGAGTGCTGGGATTACAGACGTGCGTCATGGCACCTGACTTATGTGGGTTTGGGGGACTGAACGCACATTATCAAGCTCGTGATGCAGGACCGTCTGAGGCTGAGCCACCATGGCTTGAGCCAGCCGTAGATGAAATAATTCCCATTTGGAACCTGTCTTATCTTTACTGTAGGTTTCCATCCATGCTGCTGCGCTGTCCTTGAGCTATGACAGAACACTCATAGTTGTGACAGCAAAGATGTCTCTAGGGCTGGAGAGATGGCTCAGTGGTGGCTCTCATGGTAGATCCAGGTTCGGTTTCCAGTGTCATGTGGTAACTCCCGTTACAGAGTCTGTAACTCCCATCCCAGGGCATCCAATGCCTTCTTCAGCCTCTTTGGGCTCCAGCACACGTGTGGCCGTAAACTCCATAAACTCAGGCAAGCACACACACATACACATAGCAATAATTAATTTAGAAACTGTTGCCAGAAACTGCCAGACATCCTTCTAAGTGGCAAGTTGGTCTCCCATGAGAATCATTCAAATGGACATTGTCCTGGGCACTATGAATGTTTTGTTATGAAAAACTGGGATTCTGTTTTAGTTTCCTGAAAAGGGACGGTTTTCCCATTTTCCATCTTAACCTTGTTGAAATCAGACTGCAAACTCAGTCTGTGTACCACATGCATGCCCGATGCCTTTGGCAGCCAGAAGAGGGTACCAGACCCTCTGGAACTGGAGTTACAGACAGTCGTTAGCCTCCATGTGGGTGCTGGGAATTGAACCCTGGTCCTCTGGAAAAGCAGCCAGTGTGCTTAAGCACCGAGTCTTCTCTCTAGCCCCCCCCCCGCAGCACCCCTGTTCTTCTCTGAGTTGTTTGCCATCATTCCAAGAATGTTCAGTTCAAAGGTCAACTACATTTGGGTGGTTTATGCACAGAGCCTGGACTTCCCAAATACTCTGTCATTCTTTCTTCCATATTTTCCCATTTTATCCCTGAACAGCGTCAGACCCTCCGGCTTCTGCTAGAGAAGCTCTTATTCCCTGTACTTCTCCAACTTCGGTTGCCACCTCTGTGACATAGCCAGGGGCTCTGCTAGCCCTGCAGACCGCCCTCTGTACCCCAGCCCCCCACAGTCTCTCTAGAGTTCTTTTCAATGGATCCTCTGTATTGTTCCTTTTCTCATTGTTGCCAAACACTCAGCAAAACGCAACATAAAGAAGAAACATTTGTTTCAGCTAGGACACCTTGTCTGTCCTAGTGTGAAACCCCTGAAGATGTGGAGTGAGGTGGGGCGGTATTTATGATGCAGACTGGAGAAAAATGAAAGCTCCTGCCTAGCTCCCTTCTCACGCAGTCTGGGATCTCAGCCCATGCGTGATGCTGCCCACAGTCAGGGTGAACCTTCTCTCAGGTAAACTTCTTTGAAATCGCCCTCCACGGGCTCAGAAGCTTGTCTGCTATGTGATTCGGAAGCCGGTCAGACTGACAATGGGCTTGATCCATGGCAGGTCCTTGTAAAGTTGACGTAGGATTACGCCACTTCAAACCAGGGCAGGCAGCCGTACCTGGCCACAGCACATCTCCCTTCAACAGTTTCTCTGCCCCCAAGTTTCCTTTGTGTGCCCTTGAGTGAGCTTAGGAAGCAAGAACTTCAGCCTGGGAGTGTGTTCTTCCCCTCAACCCTGAGGCACTCCACTGAGGTGCCTGCGGCCACCAGAACACGTTCCTTCCCTGGAAGGGTCTTGTATATACCAGGAGCCGTGCACTTAGGTGACTTCCAAGCAGGGAAACCCAGGTGCTTTCCTGGTCAGCACTGACTCTTTGCTTATTTGCAGAACGCCGTCTCTTGTTTCCCTCTGACTGGATCCCAGCTCGCCAGGCACCGCCGCTGTCCAGGTCTCTAACCGAGACCCTGTGGTTTGGACAGCACCGCACAGCTCTGTCTTGGAAAGAACATCATGACTTTTGCCTGAAAGTCATTTTCTAATGTGGTGAGATTCAAGCATGTGGCCTGTCCTTGGCACGACTTCCTCTGGTCACGGTTTAATGTGGAACACGTTGGAAATCCCCAGAGTGGATGATTTGACTTGTTTTTCTGATTCTCGTGTGAGTGTGGAGTGTTGCGTGTGGGTGCGTATGAGGGTGCATGTGTGGAGCCCAGGAGAGGGAAGTGTCTCTCATTCTTAGACTTAATCCTCTGAGGCAGGATCTCTCTCTACACTTGGAGCTTGCATCTGTTTAGGTAGGCTGGCAGCCAGCACGTCGTCTTCCTGTGTCTGTCACCCACGGCAATGGAGTTACAACTTGTTCCTTGGATGCTGTGACCCCAGCTCAGGTCCTCACGGTTGCATGGCTAGCGTACTTAACCACTGAGCCATCCTTCCAGCCTCAGAGTGACTGGTTCTATTTGAGTTTTAAATGCTTATGTGGAAGAGGCTTCCTAGTAATAAACTATCGGAAGAGGGAGAAGAGCTACGCACACATCCAGACCAAACAAGCCCCCCCCCCCTATCGCTCTCTCTCTCTCTCTCTCTCTCTCTCTCTCTCTCTCTCTCTCTCTCAGCTCTCTCTCTCTCAGGCCTGCCAATTTCCCCAGGGGATCCTGTGTCTTCAGAAGAGCCTCCAGCAGCAGCATGAGTGTAAGTGGAGATGGGCTGGTTGTCAGAGGAGTTCACAGGTTTGTGGATGGAGCCAAAAGGCTCTTTCTTGCCTGTCTGAAGCTTGAGGGAACACAGCCACAGCCTTCCTCACTCAGTCGCAAGTACACAGCCTGTCTCTATACCCCACCTTTGCTTGGGGACCGCCCAGATGCTGCAGTGAGTCCTGCCCAGTCCGAACGAGGTAACCCTCCACTTCACAGGCCTCACGTGTTCTTGGGGGTCACGCCCCATGAAATTTTTGTGTGGATGTGGGCTAGTATCTCCTGTCACTCAGGTAGGACTAAACTTTAATATATAGCTGAGGATGACCTTTAACTGATGACCCTACTGCATGATGGGGTCATGGGTGTGCCCCATCGCGCCCGATCCATGCTGCGGATGGAACTCAGGACACGCTACTCACTGTGTTCCCAGTAGTCCATGTTCCCAGGATTAATACCTCTGGGGAGGAACAATCCGAGAGGCAGGTAGAAACGGTTCCCTTCTCTCAGGCTGACACAGGGCAGCTTGTTCCACTCTTCCTGTGAGGGAGCACTCTTGGCTGTTTTGAGTATACAAATCCCTTCCATCTGTGGCCAGTGGGCACGGGGTGCACGATGCCATTAACTTCTGGAAGGATACAGAGGACATTACCATTCCAAATGGGAGCAAGTCCAGTTCAGCACAGCCCATGAAGCCCCAGGACAATTTCCCCTCTGAGTCACAGTGATGTGGAGAAGGAGGTGCAGGATCCGATTTTCAGTCTGGCAAATCCTTTGTTTTCAAACCAACCCTCTATTTCATAACTTCTCGCATTCTCAGGGTTCCTGAACGGAAACCTAGACCTAACTATTCCTGTACAGATGCAACCTGCCGCCCATCCTTGTGGGGCTGCAGACAACGCACACACAGAGTCCACCCAGACACATAGCTGAGGGCATGTGGTTCCTCATCTTGAACACAGGTCTAAGCCGGTCTGATCACGGACACTCGCCAACCGCCCTGACACAAACACATATTTAGAAGTTACCTATGCCCTAGCTTCAATCCGTAGTGTAGAGTCAACCAAACAGGCATTCGGGAGGTAGGAACAGGAAGGACAGAAGTTCTAGGTCCTCCTCAGATGCTTATGAGTTCAAAGCCAGACTAAACTACTTGACACCACATCTCCAAGGCAAGACAAGGCATTTTTGGAGCCCTGGAAGGAACATAAGTGTCCAGATGAAAGCCAGAATAGACCATTCCATTTCCTCTATCTTTCCAGGCTTTGAGGGGGCCGGGTGAGCCCCACTCTGCTCTTGCCCTATACTCCTCCCCTCCTTGCTTAAGAACATGATTTGTCCAGTCTGCCAGGCCTCTGTACTTCAGAGTGCAGAGCAAATCGGCAAGCCAATGTTTCCTGCTAAGCCTTCTCTCTAGCCCTTACTGTCTATTTCTTAAACATACAGCCAGGGGCAGTCTGCTAATAGCTTAAGCTATTCTGGGCCACAATAAAATGTTAGCCCATCTGTCTCCAGAAAGTTCCCTCAAATGTCTTTCCAAAAGATGTTGATTTAAAAAAAAAAAAAAAAGCAAATCACCTTCCTCTTGAAAGTACAAATTAACAGTGCTTCGTTATTTTTCAATGCCTGCCAAGAAGTGTGCATCTGACAGCCGTTTGCCTTCCAAATGATATGTGAAAAATCTTGAACAACTATATTTTCTTTTAGAAAGAAAGAAAGAAAGGAAGGAAGAAAGAAAGAAAGAAAGAAAACCTGGTGGGGGTGGGAAGGCACCCTGGAGAGATGACTCAGTGGTTAAGAGCACTGACTGCTCTTCTAGAGGTCCTGAGTTCAAATCCCAGCAACCACATGGTGATTCACAATCATCTGTAACGAGATCAGATGCCCTCTTCTGGTGTGTCTGAAGACAATGACAGTGTACTTATATATAATAAATAAATATATCTTTAAAAAAAAGAAAAGAAAACTGTTTCTATTCACCTTGGGGCACAAGGCTCTTCTAACTACCTTGTTGCAAATTAACTAGGGTCACTTTATGGACTAAAAAGGGCTTGGCGTCCTGCCCATTCCAAAGGCTATGAGTAACCTTCTCTACATGAAGGTCTGGTGTTTTCATCTCTAGGTCTCCAGAGTCACCCTGGAAGGCTGTGGCTTGACGAGGGAGTCTGTGTGGCCCCTGTGCTGCAGTCTCTGTAACCTTACTCCAAATGCTTTCCTTCAGTCTTACCGGGTGGTCACAGGCTTCCAACAGATACAGTTGCATTTTAAGAAACAAGCCATTTCCTGTCAAGCGCACAGAGCTTTCCTCAGATACATAGAGCTTCTTCGGAGTTTAGTTTTGATCTGAGCATGGCAGTCCCTGCCTGGAATCCCAGCATTTGGAATGTCCAGGCAGGAGAATCTGGAACAGGCTAGCCTGGTCTACCTACCAAGAACTTGTTCCTATCATTATTGTCATCATCCACAATACATTTAAGACGAACAGCAGATGCCACTAGCTACAGCACATTGGCAATATTGTGTATATACGGATTAGAACGTGGTATATTTATAGGCCCAGTGTCTCCCCACAACATAAGCAGAGGAGGAACAGTCTCTTTATAGGAGAAAGCCTAGGCGGCAGATCAAAGTTGCCATTGGATCCAGGATTGGCTGACTACGCTTGCCCTATGTGGGGAGCTGGGCAGACACCGCCCCCCATGGGATTCCTGCCAGAGTTACAGAGCCTTCATCCAATACTGCAAAAGGAAGCCATGCACCCGCAAGGGTTCAGAACTCTTCCCGAAGGTCACGACTGTGATGGACAAGAAGATGGCGGGACTGTCCTTGGTGGAAGAAGCCCAAGGAGACGTTGCTGTAGAGTTTGCTTACACGTGATCCTGAGAGTAGCAAACTTAAAGCTTAAAAGTACAATTTCTGGGCTGGCAAGAGGGCTCGGCGAGTGAAGGTGATTGCTGTCAAGTTGATTACCTGAGTTCAATCCCTGGGACCCACATGGTGGCAGGAGAGACCTGACTCTGGCTAGTTATCCTTTGAGCTCCACATACACTCTGTACCCCAACAACCAACCAACCAACTAATCAGTCAACCAACCGATGTAATTTAAAAAAAAAGAAAAGAAAAGAAAAGTTGTTGCACTTAAAAGAACTTCTCAAAGAAACAAGGTCCCAGTAAAAATTAGTCACCGGGAAGCTCTGTGTGCGCTGACTAGCTTTTTAATGTCAACTTGACACAGGCTAGAGTCATTTGAGAAGAAGGAAACTCAATCGAGGAAATGCCTCTGTAAGTCTGTGCGGTGCTGTCTTAATAATGCATGTGGGAGGGTCAGCTCACTGTGGTTGGTGCCACCTCTGGGCAGGTGGCCCTGGCTGCTATAAGAAACCCAACGGAGCAAGCCACGAAGATCGAGCCAGTAACAGCGTTCCTCCATGGCCTCTTCATCAGCTCCTGCTTGAACTCCTGCCCTGATGGACTTCCCTTTCTGATGGACTACCAACTGTAAGGTGAAATAAACCCTTCCCTCCCCAAGTTGTGTTTAGCCATGGTGTTTTACCACAGCAATAGAAACCCTAAGACACATCTAAAAATCAGCTGAGAGGGCTGTGTCCCCGGAGCTGCCTGGTTCCAAGGCTTGGGCTGCGGTTAACTTTAGGGAGAGGGTGCGGATAGGTGCGGCTCTCTAGTTTTTTCTGTAAATCTCGAATTCTTGTGAAGGAAGTTTACAAAGGCGCCTCCAACCTTTGACCCGGCACTCTCCCACAGTGAGCCGAGAACTCACTTCTTCAGTCCCTACGGTGGCACAACCAGCTTGGCTTCTGTCACGAACTGTAGCCGCTCCTGAGTTAGAACCAGACTAATCGCACACTGAGCTTTGACAGCCGACTGGGGTTTAGGGTCCTAGATGGTAGGAGTGTCTCCATTGTCCAGTGTTTTGCTGGCTCTGCATCATTAGCCAACACTATCAGGTCCAGCAGTGCCTTGGGTGGTGGTGAGGTTGACGGTCAGGCTGATCTGCTACTCTGGATTCTGCAGGTTTTCTGTCAGCCTTGATTAGCCACTAAGGTTTTAACCTGCACCACGGCCATAGTGATACAGATGCAAGACCTGTCTTGCTGCCCTCTGGTTTGCTTAGGCTGGTTTCCATCTGACATTTAAGGGAGGTTATTCCTTCCTTCCTTCCTTCCTTCCTTCCTTCCTTCCTTCCTTCCTTCCTTTGTTCCTTCCTTCCTTTCTCTTTTGTTTCTTTCTCCTCTCCCTCCCCTTCCTTTTCTCTCACTCTCTTTCCTTTCTTTCTTTCCCCTTCCTTCATTTCTTCCTTTCTTTCTTTCCCCTTCCTTCCTTCCTTCTCCTTCCTTCTTTTGGCTTATGATTTTCCAGGCTTCCATCCCTCATGGTAGGCTCTTTCTCCACTGTCCTTGGGCTTATGGTGAGGCAGGGTGTCTTAGTAACAGGAGCTATGGTGAATTGAGACTGGTTACCCCATGGTAGACAGGAAGCAAGGGCGATAGGATGGGGCCAGAGGCACCCTAAGGCGCCAGGTGTGATGGTGTCACCTTTAATCCCAGGGGTCAGAGGCAGGCAGATTCCTGTGCATTTAAGGCCAGCTTGGGCTGCATTTCAAGTTCCAGGCCAGCCTGGGCTAGTGAGGCTGTTTCAAACAGCCCTAAGGTGTTGTAAGCTATTGCCAGAGAAGACTGCCCAGACGCGGGTTTAAGCCAACAGAAAGTCTTTATTAGCCAGCCGGCGACTACACTGGGTGTTGGCACAGCCCAGATCCTGTGGGCAGGTTACTCTCTGCTAGGTAACCATCACAGCTGTGCGGTGGCAGGCCTGTCTCGCCTCAAGCTCCGTGCTGCCAGGCACAGATAGAGAAGTACAAAGCTTTCAACTCCATCGTTCTGAAGACTTTCTTCTTGATCAGGCCCTTTCCAGGGTGCTGATGAAGTGGGGGTAACCCATGAAGCCCTTGTCCGCCCTGTTGAGGTATGGGGGTCGCGGAAGACAAACCAGCTTTTGAGCCAGCTCAGAACAGCGCATGCCTCGCACAAGTGAGATAGTCCCACAATGCCTTGGGCCTACAGCCCCAGAGCCAGCTCGGAACAGCTCATGCCTCGTGCATGTGAGAAAGACCCACAATGCCTTGGGCCTACAACCCCATAAATCAACCCCTGCTTGCAAGCAAGTGCCAGCGATGCTTCTGCGTTCTATCACAGGGCTGCTTATTAAGATGTCAAGAAAACACAGCCCTCATGGAAACCCCTCAGGAAGGGCAGCTGAGAGCACACGTGGAAGGAAGAGGAGGTGGGAGGGAAGATGGAGTGTGGGGCTGCTGTTCCAGAGACGCCAAGGGTGATGGGCTGTAGGAACCCACAGTCAACTTCCCGGGTGTCCGAGAGCACTGGGCTGGGCATGGGTTCGTCGGTGCTGCTGCCCCCGGCTATGATTTCTGATGAGGAAGCAAAGGTCACCTCCCAAAGCTGGGAGCATAGTACCAGTCAACCCATGAGGTGGCTGCCCGACCCCAGCTGGTATGTATCCTTGGAGCGTCTCTAGTTGCCCTGCAAATGTTGGAAGGCCTGGCTGTGAAACGCCAGCTCCAGTGGGAAGAGAGAAACTATCACAGGCTACTGGACTGCAGGAAGTAAAACTATCACGCCTGGACCCTCAGGCACAGAGCAGGGCATGACCACGCCTTGCGAACCCCGGAGGAGGAGGCAGCCGAGTTGCCAAGGCAATGTCGGGAGATCTATAGCTCACTTCAGCCACAGGAAAGGACATCTGTTTTTACTCAGAAGCCAAGTCATACTTTTCCAAGTCTGTCTCAGCACTGGCCTTTCTTTTACTGGCAGACCAGAACGGCTTCTTGTAAATTCGAAGTAAACACTTTTTAGTAACTTATTCCTTCTGAAGACATTGGGGGAGTGGGGAGGGCTGTACCGCCCTCTCCGTGCATGGTACTCCAATCCCTGGGGCCCGGATGAGGTCCCCATGCTCCAGTAGTAGAATTCCAAAGTTGCACCAACCTGTACACCCGTGGGCTGTGGGGACAACCTGGTCCCCTGTGTTCTGTTCCTGCACTTCCCTTCCTTGGATAAAGTCAAGATGCCCAAGTTGAGGAAGAGACCTATTCATCCCACAGGGATAAGAGGAAGAACAAGTCCTGTTCCATACAATGCCCCCTCTTATTTACTTTTTATCATTGCGATAAAACACCATGGCCAATACAACTTATAGAAGGAAGTGTCTTATTTGAGCCCACAGTTTCAGAGAATGAACCTGGAGCAAAGGCATGCTGGCAGAAAAGCTGAAAGCTCACATCTTGATCTGTAAGTGGGAGTAAGAGAGCGCTAACTGGGAAGGGCTCACCTACAGCCCACCCCCAGTGACACATGTCCTCCAACAAGGCCACACCTCCTAACCCTTCCCAAACAGTTCCACCAACTTCAGAACCAACTAAACATATGAATCTGTAGATAGGGGAGGTAGCATTTTCATTCAAACTACCATGCCCAAGTCCTCTGTCTTTGTCTCTTTGTCTCTCTGTCTCTGTCTCTCTCTCCCACTCCCTCTCCCTTTCTGTCTCTGTCTCTGTCTGTCTGTCTCTGTCTTTCTGTCTCTCTCTCTGACTCTCTGTCTCTCTCTGTCTCTGTCTCCTTCCTTTCTGTGACAAAGCTTTGCTCTGTATCCTAGGCTGGCCCCAGACTCACAGCAATCTTGCTGACTCACCTCCTGAGTGCTGGAATTATAGGTGTGAAGTTGAAGAAACTTAAGAGTTCTTTGGAAAGTCAGTTGTGTTGGATGGCGTCTTCCTGAAGCAAACACAGGTGAAAGGATGTTTTGCTAAAGCAAGTATGTGAAAGGCAAGCACGTGTAAGGACACGTGATAAAGGATTCTTCACTAATGACCCGCATGTATTGGTCCGCCTTACATTTCGTAGTTGAGCTCTATTTGTTGGGACACACCAAGACACTTCTAATGGTGTGGTGCAGCTTCATGCTGCTTCTGTGGACTCGGGCTGATGGGCACAGTGATGCCAGCTGATACACATGAAGTTTGCTAAGTCAGACTCACGTGCTGAGGCAAGACCCATGTAGGACATGCGATGTTTGGAGGGAGTATAAAAAGGACTTAACGGACAGTGACAGAGGCTGAGTTAAACACTTTTTGGCCTCCCATGTTCACTGATCTTTGCTTTCCTAAGAGAGGCACAGCTGAGAACTTTTCCTGATGTTTCTGTTGGTCCTGGTCCCTCCTGTTGACTTGTGCTGATTCCCCTGAGGCCTCCCTGTTCATGCTACGTTGTGCCACCATTGCTGCTATCCTGACACTACTGAACTGGACTGTTGGCATATCCAGGAAGTGTTTGTGAGTGGATCGACCTGCTGCTGCTCCCTATGAACTGAATTGCTGATTTCCTAACAACGCAGATGAGATTTGCTCCAAAGAACCATTTCTAAACAGGTCTGACTTCCTCCTGTATCCTTTCTTTTCCACTACTTCCGGTGGGTGATGGGATAGAAGGAAATTTAAATCATTTAAGAACCATCATTAAAAAGTAGGCACTAGGGCTGGAGAGATAGCTCAGCGGTTAAGAGCACCCGACTACTCTTCCAGAGGTCCTGAGTTCAATTCCCAGCAACCACATGGTGGCTCACAACCATCTGTAAAGAGGTCCGATGCCCTCTTCTGGTGTATCTGAAGACAGCTACAGTATACTTATATATAATAAATGAATAAATCTTTAAAAAAAAAAGTAGGCACTAAAAAACATTAAAGTTACATAGGTGTACCACCACTCCCAAAGGAGAGCACTGGGAGCTGAACTTGGGCCCTCAGGGAGAACATCAGATGCTTTTAGCCACTGAGCCATCATCTCATAGCCTGAACATCCTCAGAAAGACCCAACAACCTTTCTTTGTCTTTGGACAACAGCAAACACAGATGTCTGCCTAGTGTCGGGGGATGTGGGATGCTTTGAAGGGAGAACACAGCTGTTGGTCTTCTTTGTCAAGGGCCATTTGGGCTGCTTCTAAAGACACATGTGCCCAGCTACTTGGTTGACACGGGATGAGATGGCCCTCCAGTTTACTACCATTCTGGCTGCAGGCCTGGGATACACATCCATGTTAGGCTCCAAGCACCAAGTTAGAAACACTGCTTTCTCTGGTTGGGGGACCTCACTTTTAATTGTATTTTGCCAAGAGTTAACAGTACTCTTCCACGGGGATGTTTCTGAGATTTATTTAGCCAACTTCATCAGTGTCGTCTCACTGGCTTCAACTGTCGATGCTTAAAGGTCAGGCTTCTCTCAACAAGTTATCTTTTTATAACACTATTCACACATACTCACAGCAAACCTGGAACGTATATTAACTGGAGAACTGCTGTGCCATTGAAGCTCCCTGGAAATGGGTTGGCCCCCAACCCCAGGACAGGCAGGGAGAGAATAGCAAAACAGCCTAAGAGTAAAGCAAAGGTCCTGGAGAATAGTGGGGAGACGAACCTTTGCTAAAAGAGGATCCAGTAGTTTATCCTATGGAATGAAACCTATGATCGCTACAGAAATCAGACAGTGGGCCCTTGGGAAGCTGAAGAGGTGGGATCTGCTTCAAGATTGACTGTACCGCTCTTGGGCATTGCGATGGCTGTTTCTGGTGGTCAACTGTATCTGTGACAAGCTACAGTCCTGATATGGAAGGCTCACCTGTGAGAGAGATTCTGCTTGGTTGGAAGTGGGTGAGTCCACTTCTAGCCCAGATCTTCAGTCAGGAGATACACCTTCTGCTGGAAGTTTACATGTTATATAGGTTTCTATAGTATGTAAGGACCAGGAAGATCAGGAAGAAGGAAGCTATTGCTCTTTGCCTGCTGGCCCTCACCTTACTAGCACATCCATTCCTTCACTGGCATGAAAGCCTAATTCTTCACGATTTCAGCATATACTGTCCAGCACAGACACCCAGCCTTGTGGGACTAAGCACATACTAGATTCTTGGACTTTCAGTTTACACGAAGTCTACGTTGGATTAATTGGACTGCAGCCTGTGTTTTAGGTAGGGTTTTACTGCTGTGAGCAGACACCATGACCAAGGCAAGCCTTATAAAGATTTATTTATTTATTTATTTATTTATTTATTTATTTATTTATTGAATATAAGTACACTGCAGCTGTCTTCAGACACTCCAGAAGAGGGCATCGGATCCCATTACAGATGGTTGTGAGCCACCATGTGGTTGTTGGGATTTGAACTCAGGACCTCTGGAAGAGCAGTCGGTGCTCTTAACCTCTGAGCCATCTCTCCAGCCCACTAAAGGACAACATTTAATTGGGGCTGGCTTACTGGCTCTGAGGTTCAGTCCATCATCATCAAGGTGGGAACATGGCAGCATCCAGGCAGGCACGGTGCAGGCAGGGATGAGAGTTCTACACCTTCATCTGAAGGCAGCTAGGAGAAGACTGGCCTCTAGGCAGCTAGGACAAAGCCCACAACCACAGTGACACACCTACTCCGAGGCCACACCCCCTAATAGTGCCACTCCTTGGCCCAAGCAGATACAAACCATCACATTCCATTCCCTGGCTCTCATGTTTAAACATATGGTCAATGCGGGCCATTTCTAGCCATAGCATAATAAAACATTTAGTCCAACTTCCAAAGTCCCCATGGTCTATAAAAGTCTCAACAATGTTAAAAGTCCAACGTCTCTTCTGAGATTCATCCAATCACTAAACCATACTCTCCAAACCAGCTGGGCGAACTCCAAACTCTGCATCTCTGTAGCTGATGTCAAAGCAGTCTTCAGATCTCCAACTCCTTTTCAGCTTTGTTGGCTGCAACAAACTTCTTTCCCCTGGGCTGGTTCCACTCCCTGTTAGCAGCTTTCCTCAGCAGATAGCCCACGGCCCTGGCATCTCCAACATCTTGGAGTCTCCAAGGCAACTTCAGTGTTATAGCTTCTTCTTCCAATGTCTGGGATCAACACATGACCTTCTGGGCTCCTCCAAAGGGCTGTGTCACTTCTCCAGCTCTGCCCTCTGTAGCACTCTAACCTCAGGTTGATCCACTCCACTGCTGCTGCTGTTCTTGGTGATGATTTTATGGTACTGGCATCTCCAATATGCTGGAGTCTTCCACTGCAACTAGGCTTCACCAATACCCTCTCATAGGCTCTCTTCATGGTGCCAAGCCTCAAATCCTTTGCATGACCCCTTCAGTCCTGGGCTGTTAACTGCAACTGAGGCTTCACCTTCACCAATGGCCTTCCATGGCCTCTCAAAGTGCTGATCTTAAGCTGCTCTTCATGACCCCTTTATGCCTTCAAAACCAGTACCACCTGGGTGACTCTTACACATTACCAAGTCCAGCCACAGCACAAGGTACAACCTTGGCTATCTCTGGAACACAGCTTCTACTAAAGTGACCAAGAACCTGAGATAGGTGAGCCACAGGCCTTGGGGGAAAATCTCCTGCAATTATTCTCCTAAAGGGACACAGCAATCAAACAACTGTTAATAACATATTGCTGTCCCATAGCTCATCGTGTCGCTCAACCCTCATCAGTGAAGCTTCTTCTTCTTTTTGTTTTCAGTTCTAAATAATTTTATTAATGAAAAAAAAAACATGAAAGAGAACTACAAATCTTATTCTTTCCCAAGACCCATTTGCTCTCACATAGGTGTCCTTTCTGTACAATCTGGAGTTATTTAAAAGAAGAGAACCTCAGTTCAGAAAATGCCTGTGCACAAGCCCGTTGGACTATGGTGATGATGATGAAGATGAAGAAGAAGAAGGAGGAGGAGAAGGAGGAGAAGGAGGAGAAGAAGAAGAAGAAGAAGAAGAAGAAGAAGAAGAAGAAGAAGAAGAAGAAGAAGAAGAAGAAGAAGAAAAGAAGAAGAAGAAAAGAAGAAGAAAAGAAGAAGAAGAAGAAAAGAAGAAGAAGAAGAAGAAGAAGAAGAAGAAGAAGAAGAAGAAGAAGAAGAAGAAGAAGAAGAAGAAGAAGAAGAAGAAGAAGAAGAAGAAGAAGAAGAAGAAGAAGAAGAAGAAGAAGAAGAAGAAGAAGAAGAAGAAGAAGAAGAAGAAGAAGAAGAAGAAAAGAGAAGAAGAAGAAGAAGAAGAAGAAGAAGAAGAATGATTGATGAGAGAGCCCAGCTCACTCTGGGTGATGCCACCTCTGGACTGGTGTCTCTGAATACATGTCGATGCTGGCGATGTCGATGTTCATCCCCACGCAGACTGGGGGACCCCGGAAGTCCGGTCTCAGGCGAATGTCGTAGCCTTTCAACAGCTTGTCGACCGTCTCCTTCACAAAGGACATGTTCCCGGGGTCGTTTACGCTCTGGGCGCAGCAAACCACCGCCACCAGCTCCGGGGCCGAGAACGAAAAGCCTTCCTCCTGCAAAGCCCCACATCCCTTCGCCGCGCCCCGGCACGGGGGAGGGGGCGCCCCGCCGCAGTCTCGACCCGCAGCCGGGGCTGCTACTGCTGCTGCTGCTGCTGCTGCCGCCACCTCCGCCGCCGCCGTCGCCGAAGCTTCTTCTTGTAGAAGGGAATTAACACAGTGTCTTAGTCAGGGTTACTATTTCTGTGATGAAACACCATGACCAAAGGTAATTTAGGGAGGAGAGGACGTTTATTTCACGTGCAGTTCCAAAAACAGAGAAACAGTTCATCCTCAAAAAACCAAAAAAAGAAAAAAAAAAAAAAAAAGAAGACAGGAACACAAGCAGGGCAGGAACCTGTAGGCAGGAGGTGATGCAGAGGCCATGGAGGGGTGCTGCTTACTTGGCTTGCTCCTTACAGTTCACTCAACCTGCTTTCTTATAGCACCCAGGACCACCAGCCCAGGGGTGGCTCCGCCCACATGGGGCTGCATTCTCACGTCAATCACTAATTGAGACGCACGTTAGGCTTGCACACAGCCTGGCCGTAGGAAGCATTTTCTCAATCGAGGCTCCCTTGTCTCCAATGCCTCCAGCTTGTGCTAGATGGACATGATCGTAGCCAGCACGACCGACCCCTCGCCAGCTTCATACGCAAACACGTCCCTGTTAAGCCACAGCATCTCCTTTCCTGTTCATCCCCAAGACCACGGATCAGTAAAGACATCACGATAGAAAGCATTTCACAAACTTACAAAAATCCCACAGCCTTTAGCGGATTCAAACACTTAAAACTTCGGTCTATTTAGAATACCCAGCCTCTTTTATAATCCAAAGACTTTTTAAAAATCTGATGTTTCGGGATCCATGGCTCCAGCTGCATATGTAGCAGGGGCCTTGGCTGGCATCAATAGGAGAGGTCCTTGGTTCTCTGAAGGCTCGATGCCCCAGCAGAGGGAAATGCCAGGGTGGTGAGGTGGCAGTGGGTGGAGGAGCGCCCTCATAGAAGCAGGGTGAGGGGGCATGGAAAAGGGGGAACCAGGAAAGGGGAATGTAAATTGAAAGGTAAATACATAAAAGTATCCAATAAAAAAATCTGATGTCTTTCAACCATGGGCTTCTATAAATAAAAAAATAAGTTAAATACGGTCTTACTTAAGAGGGAAGAGCCAAGATATGATCACAATCAAATCAAATAAAAAACCAAACTCAATCTGTGTAAATCATTCACGTCCAATGTCTGGGGTCCGCTCGCGATCTTCTGGGCTCCCCGAAAGGATTTGGTCAGTTTTCTGGCCTCACCTTCTGCAGTGCACACAGCTCGTCTTCTAGGCTCAGGTCAGCTTGACCGTTGTTCATGGCGGGCATCCCATCGTAATGGCGTCTCCAAAATGCTGGGGTCTTCTGCTGCAGCTGAGATTAACTTTCACCAATAACCTCTCATAGGTTCTCTTCATGGTGCCAAGCTGTGGGAAAACTGCTAATTAAGGTTGAAGTCCGTCATGACCAGTCCATAGCCTCTGGACTGGGCGCAATGAGATGTGGGGGACTGCCTTCATTGGCAGGGATTCTCTTTCTCTGTCTTTGTCTGGGGAATTTTAATCGCCACACAGGCCTTTCTACATGAGGAACGTCACATCGCATTGGTTACAGACTCCCTTTGCCTGCATGGACTTTATCGGCCAACAATCCACAAGACCCACACCAAGCCTCAACTTCTCTCCATGATCTCTTCAATCCTGGGGCTTCAACTGCTACTGAGGCTGCGCCTTCTCCAGTGGCCTCTCGCCTCAGCTGTTTGCCGTGACTGCTTCATACCTTCAAACCCAGACCACCCGGGAGACTCTTATTACACTATCAGGTTCAGCTGCCAGTGAGAGGTACCACCTAGGCCATCCCTGGAACACTTCTGTGTGTTGACTCTTAGGAAAGACTCCCTAGATCTCACCTCAGTGATGCTGGTCTCTTCTTAATCACCAACTAATTTCTTAGCTCCAGACGACCAGCATCAATTATACCAGTAAAGCAAATGGTTCAATGCATTGGTGCTGGTCTCTTGCTAATCGTGGCCGACTCTTGAGTCCAAGTTGACTACGACCACAGACTTTTAATTCAAAACAACAAATATGCAATAGTCCTAATAGTCCTTGAGTAACTCTCCAACTTCCCTTTTGAGTTTCCACAAGTCAAGCCCCTCCCTGGTCTTCATTCCTCGCCACAGTTATCCTCTTCCAAGCTCCCGTAGAACAGCTCACCAGTTCTGAGCATTAAATGGCTTTTCTAGTTCAAGGTCCCAAAGTCCTTTCACCGTCCTCCCAAAAGCCCATGGTCAAGTCTGTCACAGCAACGCTGAGAATTCTACTGTCTTAGAGTTACACTTCTAGGTAAGGGTTCACCATGAAGAGCAGCGAGGATAGGAGCACAGGCAAAGCAGGAGATGATGCAGGGATTGTGGAGGAACGCTGCTTCCTGGCTCGTTCCCTGTGGTGGTTGGCATACGGTTGGTCCAGGGAGTGGCACTATTAGGAGGTTCTTGTTGGAAGAAGTGTGCCACTGTGGGGGTAGGCTTTGAAAGAACTTCCTCCTAGCTGCCTGGAAGCCGGTCTTCTATTTGCCTTCGGAACAAGGTGCAAACCTCTCAGCTCCTCCCGCACCGTGTCTGCCCGGAGGTCACCATGCTTCCTGCCTTGATGGTAATGGACTGAACTTCTGAACCTGTAAGCCAGCCCCAACTGAATGTTGTCCTTTCTAAGAGTTGCCTTGGTCGTGGTGTCTGCTCACAGCAACAGACACCCTAACTAAGACACTGCCCATCGTTTGATCAGACTGCTTTCTTAGAGAAGCCAAGGCTACAAGCCTTGGGATGGCCCCACCCACAATGGGCTGGGCCCTCCCCCATCAATCACTGAATAAGAAAATGCTCTACAGGCCAATCTTTTTTTTTGTTATTGTTATTGTTATTTTTATTTATTTATTTATTTATTTATTAACTTGAGTATTTCTTATTTACATTTCGAGTGTTATTCCCTTTCCCGGTTTACGGGCCAACATCCCCCCTAACCCCTCCCCCTCCTCTTCCTTATGGGTGTTCCCCTCCCCATCCTCCCCCCATTGCCGCCCTCCCCCCACAATCTAGTTCACTGGGGTTCAGTCTTAGCAGGACCCAGGGCTTCCCCTTCCACTGGTGCTCTTACTAGGATATTCATTGCTACCTATGAGGTTGGAGCCCAGGGTCAGTCCATGTATAGTCTTTAGGTAGTGACTTAGTCCTGGAAGCTCTGGTTGGTTGGCATTGTTGTTCATATGGGGTCTCGAGCCCTTCAAGCTCTTCAGTTCTTTCTCTGATTCCTTCAGCAGGGGGTCCTGTTCTCAGTTCAGCGGTTTGCTGCTGGCATACGCCTCTGTGTTTGCTGTATTCTGGCTGTGTCTCTCAGGATCTACAGGCCAATCTTCAGGAGGCATTTTCTCACTTGAGGCTCCCTTCTCTCCAATTACTCTGGCTTGTGTCAGACTGACACAAAACTTGCCAACACACAGATACATGCACAGATACACACACACTGGACCTTGGGCAGAGAGAGAGATCTTGGAGCATTCAGTCCTAAATGGCTTATCTTCATCCATCTCCTGTCCTGTCATAGTCAGGGTTTCTATTACTATTCTATTGATGAAAACACCGTGACCAAAAAGCAAGTTGGGGAGGAAAGGGTTTATTCAGCTTACGCTTCCAGATCATAATTCATCATTGGAGGAAGTCAGGGCAGGGACTCGAGCAGGACTGGAACCTGGAGGCAAGAGTTGATGCAGAGGCCATGGAGGTGTGCTGCTTACTGGATTGCTTCCCCTGGCTTGCTCAGCCTGATTTTTTTCTAGAACCTAGTAGTATCAGCCCAGGGAAGGCATCACCCACTGTGGGCTGGGCCCTCTTCCATTGGTCAGTAATTGAAAAGATGCCTGACAGCTGGATCTCACAAAGGCATTTTCTCAACCCGGGCTCCTTCCTCTCTGATGACTCTAACTGGTGTCAAGTTGGCACACAAAACCCAGCCAGTACAAACTCCTGGAGATAGGAAGAGGAGGTGAAAAGATCGTAACCGCCAGAGGTGATGAGGACCCCAAGGAAGAGCCTCTTCCAGACACAGCGGGATGGGACGGATGCACTCGAGAACTCAGCCGCGTGGCAGCATGCATAAGACCTGCACAGGCTCCCACCACACAAAATCCCAGCCCCGAGAAGAGGAAGTGGACACAAAGTCCCGCCCCCTACCAGGAAGCTATTCGATTCCTGCTGAGCTTTCCTTAGGGGAGAGACACTGGTGTCAACCACTCTGGAGCAGGCTCAGGAGGAGTCAGCCAATGCAAAGTGGACTCCATGTTTCTGTGTGTGCTTTTTGTTGTCTTTAGGATTTCTTTTTGGGTTTGATTTTTTTTCTTGGTTTTTTTTTTTTTTTTTTTTTTTTGAGGAAGGGAGAAAGAACATGAGTTGGGTGGGGGAGGATCTGGGAGGACTTGGGGGAGGGGTGAGAATGTGATCAAAATATAAGCAAATTTTAAAATTTTCAAATGTAATAAAAAATAATAAGAAGCCAGAAATTCAGCCACGGGTCGCTCATCCAGAGAGAGCTCAGCTGAGAACTCTGACTGACTTGTCTTAGCTCCCCTAGTCTGGGTTTGTGAGCCTCAACCTCGTGACATCCTCACCAGCTATCGCTGCTTGGTCTTGCACTTGGAAGCCTTGCCGAGGGTCCGGGCCGCTGCTCACTCTGGACTCTCCTGGTCAGGAATGCTGGCCGCTTGCCTCAGCAGGTTTCCAGGTCCCTTTGCTGGATGTTTGTGCGCCCTGACTCTGAGGTTCTGTTTGCTCACTCACTGGCTAGACCCTGTGAGTGCCAGGTTTGGTGTGTCTCTGTCATCTGTCCCTTCTCTCCTCACTATTTCTGTTTTACGTTTAGCTTGCTGTATACATAATGGACTCACTCAGATCCCACAGCACAGCCTCCGTAGGCCACTCTCTGGACAGTACACAACCAAGTCCACATAGCACAAGACTCAAAAGGATGGGATATCGGTGGAGGGTGAAGCTTTCTCACCCCAGAAGCCTCTGCTGTCTGTCCCCCAGCATCCTGCACAGCCCAAGTGGTGGTTGCTTCCTCTCTGCCCACTTTTTCAAGAACTCCTCAACAAGAGGGTCTTAGTCCTAGGCACCGTCCCTGTTTTACAAGAAGCCTAATGACAAGGAACTAGGCAGAGCTGGGAGACCAGCCCTCTCCTGTGCCAGGACTGCCCTCCCGGTTACTTCCCCCAACTCACAACTTGTTTTACCTTCATGTGGAGAGTTAATGATCCCCTGGGGCTGTCATGGTTTGGGTTTGCTGAGCTCTTTCTCATCTCTCTGCCTGCAGCACTGAGGGACTTACGCTGAGGAACAGGCTGAAACCTCCTCTCTGGCTCTCCTGGGTTGTTTTTTTATTTTTTGTTGGCTTTGTATATACGCAGCAAGCACCTGCTACCTAGCTACTGCCAACCCCAACCCTGGATCTCCAGATGTTGACAGCTTGCAGCTGACACTTAGTATTTACTCGGGATCTCCCAAGGAACAAGAAACGCCTACTCTCTAAAAAGAAAATGCAATTATGTAGCCCAGATATGTGTTACCTAAGATGAGATCTCCCCCCAGAGAAAAAGTTCCTCGCTAAATGAGAAATGAGTTAACGTGCCTACCTGGAGGCCAAGAGACAACGTATGGCCGACCTGCTCCTGCCCACCCCCTAGTTCTTTATTGAGCTCCAGGGCAAAGGTTACTAACTTCCTCCAGTGGGAATCTCCTTCTGTGTGTTCTGAACCTTGAGTGTCTCCTCATTCCTCAAGCTGACCACACAATAGACTGCTCACTCTTCCCCTTCAGAAGGAAGAACATGCTTTGGCCATACTCTGCTAGGGCCCACTGGGCGCTCCAGCTTGGCCAGGCCCAATCCTGTTTCAGAGTTGTGGTGAGCATCAGGCCAGTGGGTCTGGATCCTGAGCTAAGGCTGAGGACTCCTTAAAGGTCAGACCAGCAAAGCCCAAGCAAAGCGGTTGCCTTCAGTTCCACTCAAGCACCAGCCCCCTACTAACCTTTCAGCTCCTTTCTGCTGAGCATTGACCCCCTGCAGTTCCCCCCCACACCCCAGCCTCCAGAAGAGGGTTTGGCTCAGGCTCCAAGCTGGCTTGGGGCATTTTGAACAGGAGGCACTCAGCTCAACAGACTCTGCACCCTGAGGTCTGACTCTTGAGTTGACTGCCTGAGGGCTAAGCTGAGTCAGGCCAACAAGTCCGGAACAGGCAAGAGTCTGGCTGTCCACACGGGAAGCAGAGGCTTGTTGCACTCAGAAAGGCAATAGAATCAACGAAATGGGCAAGCCCAACCATCAAACATGGAACCCAAAAGAACAAAACTCAGGACTCAGTCAGGTACCTGTGAGCCTGAGTCCACACAGAGCTCAGGACTCAGGTACCTGTGACCCGAGTCCACATAGCATCATTCATGATAGCCCAAGGGTGGAAGCAACTTGGTGTCCATCAGCGGACAGCAAACAAATGTGAGATGTACACACGTGATGGTGTATTACTCAGCCTCAGAGAGGAAGGCGGTTCTGATACCCACTACAGCTGGAAGGAAGCGTGAAGGGGACGTAGCTGCACTCGCGTCTCTAGGGAAGCCACCTCCACAGACTTGGCAAGATGCTGGAGATGGGGACAGACTGGAAGACAAGGCCTTAGCTGAGGAAAGACTAAAAGTCCATCTGTACATGGTCACTGTGGCCAGATGGTTGGAACCCCTTAACGGTCGTGCCCTATGCTGTGGCTGGGTTGACCGATGAGCCCCAGGCTTGACCTGCAGCTCAAAGATCTAAGGGAGGAATAACCTGCTCCCACCTGTCAGTTTGGTTTCATTGAGCTGACGACTTTAGCTGGCACCGTGCACCATGGAGAAACAGGCAAATGAACAAAAAAACAAAAACAAAAACAAAAAAACAAAAAACAACAACAACAAAAACAACAGATTTATTTTCCTGAGAAAATCCCGAGAGTTTTTTCTACAGATGTAAAACATATACTCAAATAAAAGGCCTCATTTGGGGGAATGGGGACAGGAGCAATAGAGGGGAAAAAAAAACAGCTTTTTAAAATTGGTTTTGTTTTGAGACACAGAGTCTCTCTGTGGAGCTGTGACTGTCTGTAGCTCACTTTGCAGGGCAGGCTGGTCTCAAGCTCTGAGATCTGCCTGCCTCTGCCTCCGAATGCTAGGGTTAAAGGTGTGCCACAGCTGTCTGGAAAACAAACAGCCTCCATGTTAGGGATGATTCACCACATTAAAAAAAAACAATTCAAAAAATGGAAGCTGAGGTGCCAACTTAGGAGAGCTCTAACCACCACTGTCCGAGCAGCAGCTGTTCTCAGTCCAAGCACCCACTAGCACTAGGAAGGACAGACAGACAACCTTCTGGTGCCATCCTGAGGCCACGCCCCTCTCTTTGAACTTATTACGCAGGTCCCTCCCGAATCAAAGTGTTGGGGGGCCTCAGGTGACAAAGGCTGAGGTATCAGTCAATAGACCCAACATTTGACCTCCAGATGACTTGGCCTATCTTGGTCTATCAAAAGTCTTTTGTCTGAATAGCCCTCAGCCTCTGAGACAGCAAGGTGGGTCAAAAGCCTTCCTATAGACACTGGTTGGCCAGCTAATGTCACCAACCCTGTTTTTTTTTTTAAAGATTTATTCATTTATTATATATAAGTACACTGTAGCTGTCTTCAGATACACCAGAAGAGGGCATCGGATCTTTTTTTTTTTTTTGGTTCTTTTTTTTCAGGAGCTGGGGACCGAACCCAGGGCCTTGCGCTTCCTAGGCAAGTGCTCTACCACTGAGCTAAATCCCCAACCCCTGCATCGGATCTCTTTACAGATGGTTGTGAGCCACCATGTGGTTGCTGGGAATTGAACTCAGGAAGAGCAGTTGGGGCTCTTAACCACTGAGCCATCTCTCCAGCCCCCAACCCTGTTGTAAGGGTTTCTATTCCTGCACATACGCCATGACCAAGAAGCAAGTCGGGGAGGAAAGGTTTATTCAGCTTACACTTCCACATTGCTGTTCATCACCAAAGGAAGTCAGGACTGGAACTCAAGCAGGGCAGGAAGCAGGAGCTGATGCAGAGGCCACGGAGGGATGTTACTTACTGGCTTGCTTCCCCTGGCTTGCTCAGCCTGCTCTCTTATAGAACCCAGGACCACCAGCCCAGGGATAGCACCACCCACAAGGGACTGCCCCCTCCCCGCTTGATCACTAATTGAGAAAATGCCTTACAGCTGGGTCTCATGGAGGGCATCTCCTCAAGGGAGGCTCCTTTCTCTGCGATAACTCGAACTTGTGTCAGGTTGACACACAAAACCAGCCAGTTCACCTGTCAAAGATAGAGGGTGCAGGGACTCCAGTAGGGTAACGTCACATCTTTACCCATGGATTCTGCCAGAAACTCAAGCGTTAGTCCGGTGTGAGAAGGACCAGACTTAGCTGGGTCCTTCCTCGCCCCACTGTAAGAAGGATCAGGGACTCCAGCGGGGACATCAGCCCTGTGACAGGTTTTACACAGCTGAGTAGCTGTGGACACTCCTGTCCTGGATGCAGCTCTGTGCTCCTTTCCTGGAGAAACAGACGCGCACAGCCACCATGTGCTTCCTCTTACTAGGACACCGTTGCTGTCACCTGTGTCCCCTACAGGAGTAGCATCAGTCCTCAGAGTTGAGTCCTCAGCTCCAGTCAGCTGAGCTCAAGACCTTAGCGTGCTTAAAGCCCCAGAGGCTCTCAGGCCTCTCTTCAGTCCACACCCTACCTGATCCAGGCACCTCGTAAGTACTCTGCCTCCTACAGAGCACGCTCACACTGCTCACACTGCTCACACTGCTCACACTGCTCACACTGCTCACACTGCTCACACTGCTCATACTGCTCACACTGCTCACACTGCTCCCACAACAGGTTGGATCTGCTGCACTCGCTCCCTCACCCCTTCCTTCCCTGTACTTCTGTCTGTGGTGGCTGAAGCAAAGTTTATCATCGTTCACTGCAGGAGAGAAGTCTGAGAGCTTCACCTGGCTAAAAACAAGGTGTCATGGTGTCAGTGCCTGGGGACACTAGGGAAGTGCACTCCAGGCTTCCTTCTTTCCCTCTTTGGGACTTCTTCCTGAAGTCTCTAACGATGATCGGTCTCTGTCCTTCTTGGACATTCTTGTCCCTTCCAGAAGGACCCCATGACCTCAGGAAAGTCTCCTGGTCTCAGCGCCTTACTCACAAGGCTCCCTGACATAGGAGGCCTCCAGGCGGGCGGAGAGCTCAGAACGGGCATTGCTCTGCGTATGACCTCCGATCACTAATCCACAGCCCAGCTCCGGGAAGTATGACCCTGGAGTCTGTGTCTCCAACCCAAAGGGATATAAGGCTTATTCCAAACGGCATCCCAGGGCAGCAGGGGGCCTTTGGCTGGGATCTTTTGCGGGCCCCACGACAGGTGACCAAGTCAGCTGCTCCCAGAAGGGACATCAGATGGTGTTGTGTCAGCTGCCACCACAGATAGTGTGATGGGGTCTCCAGGTCTCTCCGCTTGCTGTCTGCCCTCTCCTGGCCACTTTGCTGTGCTTCCCTTGCTTTTAGCCTCTGACCTGGCCCTCTTTAAGACCCAACACTCTAAGTGGTTTGCCCTCACCATCAAAGCTTCACCACGCAGGTGAGGATCAAACAAACAAACAAACAAACAAGCAAAGAAATGCTGACCCATGTTGTCCGGTGGAACCAGCGGCTGCCACCCTCTGTGCCATGAATTCAGAGAAGTTTTTTCCTGTGTTTTGTTTCCTTCTAGATGGTGTATCCATGTAGTCAGGCCTGCCTTGAGCTAGTTCATGGGGCTCTCTTTCCCCAGCATCCCCAGTGCTGGGATTACAGCATGTGCCACCATGTCTCCTTAAGACGACCCCTCACCTCTGGCTTGCACTGAGGAAACTGGGGGTTGTCTGCCTCTTGAAACTGTACGTCCCACACACCTGATCTCACTCAGATTCAGGTAAGGGGAAGACTGCTGTGGACCCTGGTGCCCTCCTCCATGGCCGTTCAGACCACCTCGTAGACTGTTTACTGAAGGGCCCTGCCCCTGGTCGCAGCCTTTTCTCCTGCTTCAGGCTGGTCTGAGACAGAAAAAGTCAGGCTCACCTCTGTGATTCTACAGTGGCAGCAGGGACATGTGGAGTGACAGTGGCCACTGCATGCCAGGCAGCACCTGAGGGGGCACTCCTCTGTTGCTGGAGGGAGGGTAGCATGGAGGCTCTCTCTCTCTCTCTCTCTCTCTCTCTCTCTCTCTCTCTCTCTCTCTCTCTCCATATATATATATATATATATATATATACACACATACACACACACATACATATGTACATATACTTTTACTTTACATGTATGTTTGCCTGTCTTTATATACACAAACATTTGCTCTGTAGGGTTTTCATTGTTGTTGTTGTCAACGGATTATATTGAAATAAGTTTGAGTGTACTTTGCCATTTCTCAGGGGGATGACAAACATATTTACATAGCCATAGTGAAGGGACACCAAGGTGCAGGCGGGAATCGATAACATTTGCGTATGTGGACAGACTCGTGACTATTAAGCATGATTTATAGTATTTCAGAGATAAAATGATCTAGATGCATAAATGTCTATAGCCTCTGGGTGGTCGTGGTGGACATCTTTAATCCTAGCACTTGGGAGGCAGAGACAGGTGGATCTCTGTGAGTTCAAGGCCAGTCAGGTCTACAGAGTGAGTTTCAGGACAGCCAGGGCTACACAGAGGAAGTCCTGTCTTAAAAAACCCAAAACCAAACCAAACCAAACAAAAAAAACAAATAAAAAACCAAAAAATAAGAAATGTCTATAACGGGCTGGAGAGATGGCTCAGTGGTTAAGAGCACTGATTGCTCTTCCAGAGGTCCTGAGTTCAATTCCCAGCAACCACATGGTGGCTGACAACCATCTGTAATGAGATCTGATGCCCTTTTCCTGCGTATCTGAAGACAGTTACAGTGAACTCATATGCATAAAATAAATAAAATCTTAAAAAAAAAGAGAAATGTCTATAACTCAGAAACCCAAGCTATTTAAAAACAGATGCTGGGAAGGCCACTCCAGTCTGATTCAGAATGCTCAGACTCGGTGGGGGTGGGGGTGGGGCAGCACACGCCTTGAGTAGTCCCTGAGGTTTTCTTTGTGTGCTGAAAATATAATTTAAAAAATGAACACTTTAGCAGACACTGGGGAAGAAGGTATATTTTGTTTGTGGCTTTTGTGTGTGCACAATGGCTGGCCCACTCTCTTAGTCTCACAGTTGGACACCTGTCTTTTTCCTTAAGTTCTCACATACAGAGAAGGCAGACGTAAGATTTCCATTATAGCCAGACTTAGTGGCTCATAATTAGATTCCCAGGAGGCCTAGACAATTTTTGAGGCTAGCCTGGGATACATAGTAAATTCCAGGCTAGCCTGAGCTACAATGTAAGACCATAATTCCAGAAAGCAAAACCAACAGAAAGAGAAACTGCATGTATTTCAGTGCCCACTTGTGTCCCTTAGAGATTTCACCTTACACACCTGACATTTGAAGAGAATCTTTGTCAGGCGGGGTGGCTGTAATCCCGACATTTGGAGGTGTAGGCAGGAGGATCCAGAGTTCGAGATCATCCTTGGCTAACATGGCTATCGAGGCCAGCATGGGCTGTATAAAACTGTCTGAAAAACACATCACAACAACCAAAAAAATTATTTTGAGAGGATTTCTAAGGGACGGGAAGGCCACAACAACAAAACACAGGCATCTTCCTGGTCCTTGGCTGTTGGCTTCTGACCATGTCTGTCTTAGCATTCCCTCTCTGTATCTATCTGCACTTCCTGAGTCATTTGAGAGGTTTGAGACTTGAGGTCCCAGTGACAAATCAGGGCAGATGAGTTAACTGCCCTATAGCGCTTGTGACACAGCACAAGGACATAACCACGCCTGCTGTGCTCTGTCCACCAGCACAGGGCACCCTAGCATCCTGCACCCAGTCAGGACCAGATCTGTGCACAGAGTGCATGTAACTGTCCTGTCTCTGTAGTCTCCCAAGTCTTGGGACATGGTGAAAGGAGTTGCTGAGGGTTGTGAACACATGAGCACACCCAAGCTACGAGGGGTGTGAACACAAGAGCACACCCAAGCTACGAGGGGTGTGAACACAAGAGCACACCCAAGCTACGAGGGGTGTGAACACAAGAGCACACCCAAGCTACGAGGGGTGTGAACACAAGCGCACACCCAAGCTACAAGGGGTTGTGAACACATGAGCACACCCAATCTATGAGGGCTGTGAACACAGGAGCACACCCAAGCTACAAGGGGTTGTGAACACATGAGCACACCCAATCTATGAGGGGTGTGAACACAAGAGCACACCCAAGCTACGAGGGGTGTGAACACAAGAGCACACCCAAGCTACGAGGGCTGTGAACACAGGAGCACACCCAAGCTACAAGGGGTTGTAAACACATGAGCACACCCAATCTATGAGGGCTGTGAACACATGAGCACACCCAAGCTACGAGGGGTGTGAACACAAGAGCACACCCAAGCTACGAGGGTGTGAACACAAGAGCACACCCAAGCTACGAGGGTGTGAACACAAGAGCACACCCAAGCTACGAGGGGTGTGAACACATGAGCACACCCAAGCTACGAGGGGTGTGAACACAAGAGCACACCCAAGCTACGAGGGTGTGAACACAAGAGCACACCCAAGCTACGAGGGGTGTGAACACATGAGCACACCCAAGCTACGAGGGGCGTGAACACATGAGCACGCACAGCTAGGCTGCTGTCATGGGCTCCACACACCTCTGCTGGACTCACACTGAACTTCTGCTGCTCCTTGGATCCTGTTGGGTTGTAAGGCTTAGCACCAGAGTCCAGGAGAGCACGAAGGCAGTGCCTGTGTTGCCCTCACCATCATGCTGGTTGTTAAGGAAGCTGAACTACGAAAGATCCGTGAGCCAATCTGAGGCGATGACCAACGTCAACGAAGAGGACGCAGGCTGAGGATGACGTGGGAATATGTCCGACAGAAGAGTCAAACTCCACGTTGCCGTCATTTTTCTAAAATTCTGCAATCCGATTCGTATAATTGGGCAATTTACTCACTCTGTAAATGACTCCGCTCTCCTACTGCCGTGGCTTCATGTGGTTTAAATTAAGGTACAACTGGGCCACTTCCCGGTTAATCCCATTAACACAGATAGCTCCTGTGAATAACCAAGTTCCCAAGAGTTCCTTAAGCCACAGGGAGGTGTTGAGTTACAGGATCAGAGTCTGGTCGAGGAAATTGCTTTGATGGTTTTTAGAATTTCAAACTAATTACTTTGAACTTGAAATGACTGGTTTTGGCATTCACTCAAACTGTATTTCCTGTACACACAGGTCCTAGGAAGTAAAACTGAGTCAGTCATGGTCCCTGGAAGTCGGGTGTGACGGCGGGCGGGGGGGCTGATGCGATACCCTGGAAAGCCCTCAGACCCAAGTGGATACGTGAAAATGTTTGCCTTTCAGATACCTTGCTCTGCATCCTGGGCTGGCTGTGGTGCTGGGAATGACAATGGTCCCCCCAGGCTCATATGCCTTAATGCTTGGTCCCCAGTTGGTGGAACTCTTTGGCAAGGATAAGGTGTGGCCTTATCGGAGGAAGTGTGTCACTGGAGGTGGGATTTAAGGTTTTGAAAAGCTGGCCCTGATCCCAGTACCTTTCTGTCAAGTGTTTATGGATCCAAACCTAAGCCTTTTGGTCAGGGACTCACCCTTTGAGCTGCAAGCCCCAATACACTCTCTTCTGTAAGTTTCCTTGGTCATAGTGCCTTTTCACCAAAAGAAAAATAACTTAAGACACTGGCCTTGAACTCATCTTCCTGCTTCAGCCTCCTGATGCTGGGATTGCAGGTGTGAAACTTTATGTAGCTTGGGAATGATTTAGACACATCGTGAGTTGTTAAAGTGGTCTGAGGTCAGAGGCCGAGGCCTGGGTGAGCACTGAAGTCCTTAATGCCAGCAGTCTAAAACCACAGACCCTACCAGACCAGTTCAGAGTGGGGATAGCTTTAGAAGCTGCCAGCAAGAGCAAAGCAAGATCACAATCGAGGAAATCCGGTGAACTACTGATTCTGCTGAGCAGAAGTCAGTGGAAGGGATACGGCATGGAGACTCTGTAGGGCTTAGCCCTGAATGTGTGAGAAATATAGTTATTACGTTCCCGTACATGCTTAAAGAGGAAGCTGGACTTCATCAAACAGAACCGACAAGCCAGTGTTTCAGGCAGGAAAAGAAATCCCAGATTCAACATCTGAGATGCAATAAACACAGGAAAGAAAAAGAAAAAAAAAAAAAAGATACTAAGTGTGAACAAAAATCAGATACACGTAGGCTCTACGAATGAATCTGAGTGCACAAACTGGTCCTTGTAACACTGGGCATTGTGTGTGTGTGTGTGTGTGTGTGTTTCAGGTCTCTAGAGTAGCACATAGTATCTTAGTTGCTATTCTACTGCTGTGATCACACACCATGACCAAGGCAACCTATAAAAGGAAGCATTTCATTAGGGGCTGGCTTATGGTTTCAGAGGGTCAGTCCAACAAGGCACTGAGCACAGCAGCAGGCTTTATATCTGGTCCACGAGCTGCAGGCAGAGACAGACAGACTGACTGACTGACAGACAAACTGGGCCTGGCATGGGCTTTACAAAACTCAAAGCCACCCGCAGTGACACACCTCCTCTAATAAAGCCACACTTCCTAATCCTTCCTGAACAGTCCACCAACTGGGACCCAGGCATTCAAGTCTATAGGCTACGGGGGCTGTTGTCACTTAAAGGGCCACACAAGGTATGTGACAACTGTCAGTGAATGAAAGCAGAGTGCACACTGGTCCCAGCAACAAAGCTGGTGGGAGGGAGTCGTCCACCGTCTGAAAGAAAGCAGTGTTGAGGTCAAGAAGCGTTCCTTTGTTCAGCTGCTCACGGGTCTTCACCCTGCTGAGGTAGGAAGCTGGGTCCCTTGCTACTGGCCTTTCTCTTAGCTTTTGAAACCCCGGGCAGGAACTGGGGACGATGAGGTAGCTCGCAGTGGCAATGTTAATGGCACCTGTCACACATGGCAGACAGCGTCCTCTCAATCCCATTCCCTCTCTTTAAAAGAAGTGGGGAGGAGCTGAGTGAGATGAGGGCTCAGCCCTCGGGACCTGGGTCTGGGTACCAGGAACCATGTCACGTGGCTCAAGACCAACTGCAACGCCTACACAACTGAATAAACAACTGTTGTGCTTACGCGTGTGTGCGTGTGTGTGTGTGTGTGTGTGCGTGTGCATGCATGTGTGTGTGTGCGTGTGTGTGTGCATGTGTGTGTGTGCGTGTGTGTGTGCGTGTGCATGCGTGTGTACGTGCACCATACTCACTCCTGGCGCACTTGGAGGCTGGAAGGGCATCCTGTCCCCTGGAATTGTGGGTACAAATGGCTGAAGCTGCCCTGCAGCTACTAAACTTTAGTTACAGTGGATCCAAGGCGAACTTCTGGGCTCTGTGGGTGCTGGGTATGCATTCTGCAGTGACACATCTGCATGCATACACGCACACTCATGCAGGCAAAATACATGTTTAAAATAGAAATAAACAAATAAACCAAAGCTTCAGTACAGCAAAGCAAGTGAAGGCACGACCTTCAGAAGGGGAGACAGGATATTCATCTGATGGAGGGCCAATACCCAGAATACATACAAAGCATTTAATAAAGTAAGCATAAATGAAACCCCCCGTAATCCAATCAATAAACAGAGGAATTGAATACAGTTCTGTAAAGAACAAGCAGGAACGGTCAATGGATATAGCTTCCATCTCACTCCAGCTAGAATGGCTATCAAGAAATAGACATTCGGGTGAGGTGGCATAGCCTCTAATCCCAGCACTCGGGAGGCAGAGGCAGATGGATCTCTGTGAATTAGAGGCCAGCCTGGTCTACAGAGTCTCTAATTCACAGAGTTCTGCCTGCCTTGTCTTAACACCCTCCCCCCCCAAAAAAAAAAAAAAAAAAGAAAAGAAAAGAAAAAACAAACAACAAAAAGACAGCAGATGCTGGTGAGGAGAGGGCTGGGTGAAGAGACATCATCTCTGTTGGTGGAGTTATGTAAGTTAGTATGGCCGTACGGACATCTGTGTACCAGTTTCTCAATAAAACAGACCACTTCTGATATCTACCCAAAGGCATCTAAGCCAACGTCCATCAGAGGACCAGCACATCCGTACATACTGGCAGGTTATGGACTAGGTGCCCATCAGCGGATGGCTACAGAAAAGGTGGTGAACACGTGGACAGTTGGATCACCAGGCCTGCAGGATAAACACGGTCCTGCTGTCTAGAATCGGCAAGGGAGGTGTCAGGCTCGGAAAGTGGGAGGGGGAGTGTCTGGGGAGAGGAATGAGGATGGGTGGGAAGAGCTAGAGGGCAGCAGGAAGGGACATGCATGAAGTCATCATCACGGAAGCTGGAGGCGAGGGCTCGGGTTCAGTTCCCGCTGTGGATGTTGGGAGCCGAACCTGGGTCACTTCAACAGCAGCAAGTGTTTCAATTTAACCACTGAGGCTTTTTTTTTTCTCCACACCCTTCTTTTTCAATTGTGAGTTCCATTATGTCTGCCTAGAGTATCGGGACCTAAACTCAAGTCATCTGGAAGAACACTACGAGTGCACTCTAAGGGCTGAGCCATCTCTTCGGCCACAGGATAAAGTTTTTTTTTTTTTTTTTTTTTTTGTAATAAGCAAAGGCGAGGTCTATTATGGAGATCTCCGGACCGACACGTATCCCGCGCAGGAGACAGAGGTGTCGACCAGGTTTTTTGTTTTTTTTTCTTTTTTTTTGGAGCTGGGGACGGAACCCAGGGCCTTGCACTTGCTAGGCAAGCGCTCTACCACTGAGCTAAATCTCCAACCTCAGGATAAAGGTTTTCAAAGGTTAAATACTGGCCCCGGCTGCATGTAGTAGAGAAATGTGACACTCAGGTGTCCTTGTCTTTTCTACCAAACTGGGAACATGAAGAGCTGCCTGGAGGTTATTTCCCACGGGCAGACATGTGTGGGACTGGGTTTGTAATGAAGTATACATCGCACTGTTAAAGCAGATGGACAGTGCAAAGACCTGGAAATATTTGAAAGATGTGTGTGTGAACCATGGGATAATTATTAATTTCCTGTCTCACCCACTTTAATTTTTGTTTACCTTTTAAATTTCCATTGCAGAGCACATCCCCATTAGTAGGAAAGTGGGAGGAAGAGAGTCAAGATGGGTGCTACAGTGGTAGCCATCCGTCCATGCATCCATGCGTCCACCCATCCCTTTATCCTTGCTATGTAGTCCAGCATGGGCTGAACTCATCAACCCTCCAGCTTCTTCCCACACTTCCGGTGGTCCACCTGCCTCAGCCTCCTGAGTCCTCGGCAGATGTGTTTCCATCAGGCCAAGGAGGAGTTACTCCGAACACAGTCCAAGCCTGTCCAAGATAAACCCCAGCAACTGAATGCCTTGTGCACCGCCTGCTGCCCAATCTGCTGCCGTGTGGGCGTGTCTCCAGACCGCTGTGCTGTACAGGGCACCCTTCCTGGACACCCTGGGATCTGAGACTTCTCTTACCTTCTTTTTTGTGCACTGCAGTCAGAAGCATCTTACTTTCCCTTGCAACCAGATGTCAAACGTATCAGAAACTGAGGAATTATCAAGCAACGTCTTATAAGAAAGGTAGGCGGTGGGGTTGGGGATTTAGCTCAGTGGCAGAGCGCTTGCCTAGGAGGCGCAAGGTCCTGGGTTCGGTCCCCAGCCCCGGAAAAAAAAAAAAAAAAAAAAAGAAATGTAGGCGGTATAAAATAATTTCTGGCCAGGCGTGGTGGCACACACCTTTAGTCCTAGCTCTTGGGAGGCAAAGGCAGGCAGATCTTTGAGTTTGACGTCAGCCTGGGCTACAGAGCGAGCTGCAGGACAGCCAGATTGCAAATGAACAGTTAAATTCTATAAGCAATTATTTACATTTTATAAAGCTTTTTTAAAAAAATATTAAATCATGTGATCAGAATCTAACTGTATTTAGGAGTGGGTACCCATCATGCCAACACTAGGGAGGCTGAGGCGGAGGTGTGGGTTTCATCTGCAGTTAAGTCCCTAATCTCAAAAAAAAAAAAAAAAAAAAATCTAAGCACATTAATGTCCCAAATTATTACTGCCAAACACTGCTTCTTGACAGTGTACACCATTTATACAGGAGACTTCTCTCCACACAAACCAACTGTTTTCAAGCATGTCTATAGAACTGGATTAGAAATTCCCCTTCCTAATGAGTTTGCTGCTGGATGCAGGAAGCAGACCTGGCAGCATGAGTATAAAATAATTTTCTTTCTTGTGTGTTTGTCAGGATGGGATACAGGGACCAATGCACACCAGTGACATCCTAGAGCACTCGGGAAAACCTTACGCTCTTTGTGTCCCAGAGCTTCTAGCCAGGAACTCACAGTACCTGTTACTCCACAGGACTGGTCATGGCTCCTGGCTGATCAATTAACCCAAAACCAGCACCAGGGCTGACCTTCAGGCTGCCTGGATCAGGGCAGTAAATACTACAGAAGGGACACAAGCCCTGGAACCACAGGCCTTTTGTGAATCAGGTCCCTCCTTTCACCTGAGACAGAAACCCCAAAATAGGTGAGGTGGACAGCCCCTCCACAGGAGTCATGTAAGACCATTGGAAAACAGATATTTACATTACGATTCCTAACTGTAGCAAAATTAGTTATCAAGTAGCAACGTATCCTTTTACTGTTGGGGGAGGGATCACCACAGCACTGGGAGGGTGGAGAGCTGTTGCACCAGAGGCTATGCCAGTTCACAACAGGCCACTCTTCGCTCCTGTCAGCCTAGGTTGCTGTCTGTGGCCTTCCAGGAGTTACAGTGTCTGGAGAGCCCCGGAAACCATAAGGCTGAGATCCAGATACAATGACCCCTCCCCCCTACTTCATCCGGTCTGCACCAAAACTCATAATATATATTCCTTCGACCCGTTACTTTTTATTACTAGCTTAATCAGCAGGAAACTTCCAAACGACTTGAGTTTTTAACCACTTTTTTCCCTTGGAGTCAATGTGTAGTAGCCCTGGCTAGACTGAACTTCACTATGTAGACCAGGCTGCCCCCAAACTCAGAGATCTTTGCCTGCTACTGCATCAAGTTGTTTGGGTTTTTTTTAACTTTAAAACTTGTTTTTATGTCTGAGGGTTTTGCCTGCATACATGTAGGAACACTGTGGTGCTCCCGAGTGAGAAGATGACATCGGTTCCCGAGCTACGTGGGTGCTGGGAATCAACACTGGGTTTTCTACAAGGACCGTCCGTCGCTCTCACCCGCGTCACTCTCACCCGCTGAGTCTTTTCTCGGGCTCCTTTTACCAAGCATTTTCACTTTAGCATCCTCTACTAAACTCTTGTTCGCTGTAAACAGACATTTTTTCCTTTTTTTCCAAGACAGGGTTTCTCAGTGGTAACTGGTGGTTCCTGTAAATTACTCTGTAGACCAGGCTGGCCCCAAACTCAAGACATCCATCTGCCTCTGTCTCCCAAGTGCTGGGACTGAAGGTGTGCACTGCCACACCTGGCCAGAAAACTGAATTCATGCCCGGGGAAGAAAAGTTCTGAAGGCACCAGGGAAGAGCTACAGAGTACACTATACACAACCCAGGAACCAGTGACCCTATGGTGACCAGGTCTGGATCCCACACACTCTGTAAAACACTTCAACATACTCAGATCTCAAGCAAGGCACCCAGCACCTGGAGATGAAGATCTGACTCCAGTAGGTGGGCAGGGAAGGCCACGTGCCAGGGATGGGTGGCCGACGTCAGCTGTGAGGAGGTGATCTCGGTCTTACACACGCAGCCACAGACAGTGCGGAAGGAAACAAGCATGGCTGTGTTCCAATGAGTCTTTATTTATAGACACGCAAATCTTCATTTCATAGGACTTTCGTGTATTGTGAAATGTGATTTTGAAAACCACTCAGAAACACAGAGACCATTCTTAGCTCACAGGTCATACAGAAACAGATGGTGGGGCCGGACCTCACGAGCACAGTCACTTCCTAACCTTTGTTCTAAATACTTCTGACACGTATTTGCTGGCATGGACAGAATGTCTACTTCCTTATTACGTGAGATCAATAATATACAATTTTCTTAAGGCTTTGTCTAAACTGCTGGTGTATAAATTTTTTAAGACAAAAATTTAAAATTATTTGTATGTTAAAATTAAATGCTAAAGAAACAAACTGGCCAAGTTTCATTTATTTCTCCACAGCTCACGCACGCAGCAGGACGCGCTCCTTGGCTTCACAACAGCACCGGGCTGCACTTGCGGCTATGATACAGCAGGGGAAGGTGGCTGGGAAATGTACATCTATACACTTCATGTAAGTTAGAGGTGGCTACTCCATGACCTAGGGTAGCAAAGGCAGGACTCGGACCCACTGCCTGGACCACTGTGTCTGACCTATTAAAAACGTACCCAGTCATTAAAAATGGCCAGTTGGGGAATAGGCCATGTATAAAATATGTCATGTAAAATTTACTCATTTACCTCTTTAAAAAATAACAATATTTAGACTTTAAACCACCAACTTGTCGTGTGGACACACACAGGGCAGCAGGAAGCACACCAGCTGTACTTCAGCTGCCTGGCTAATTTTTTTTTTTTTTTTTGTAAACCGTAACATTTTTGTTAAAACAGCCAAATTAAATCTCTTCTTTATATATGTTAGGTTACTTCCAAGTCACTCCCCAACCCCAAAAATCAGTCTGACACTTGCGGACACGTTTAATTCGGACCTGTATTTGTGGTTTCTAAATTGCCGACCGGCAGACCCTGTGTGGAAACAAGGTACACCATGAAGACACGGGCTGTCTCCGCCATCCCGAGAAGAGGATCCATTGCTAACACTCTCTAAAAACACTCGTCTGACCGTCCTCATACTTCCGAAAAGGCAGCGACATCATAAATACACTGGTGGGTTTTGTTACTCTGGACCGCGGGCGAATGTGCGCTAACTACCTGTTGTAAGCCCTCTCTTTCTTGGACTTCTCCAGGGCCTTGTCCATCGTCTTTTCACTCTCCCCACGGCACTTGGGGCAGTACCACTTGCCCTTTGGTTTATGGTTGAGTCCCACACAAGAAAAGTGGAACCACTCGATGGGACACTCGTCGTTGTCACAGCCGATCATCTCTCCGTAGGAGACCTGGTTGCACAGACAGTACGTGGGCTCATTGGGGTCGATGGGAAGGTCCGCAGGGGACGCCTCCCTCTCTGCTTTGGCCTTGGAGCGTTTCTTCTTCTTTGAGGTTTTTGCTTTCTTCTCCTTGGGCGTTCCTGAGGTGATGTCGTCATGGTCGTGATTGTTCGAGGCGTTTTCTCGGTTTTCGTTGTTTCGCTGCCTCCGGGACCGCTTGTTATTTGGCTTATCTGCCTGTGTGATCGCTTCACTCTTTGACTTGTCCTGGCCTGCCTTGCCGCCACCACCAGTGCCATCACTGATGTCCTGGTGTGCTTCGAAGAGCTCCACATGACTGTCCACCTGCCTGCTGCGGTTCTCCACCAGCTCCACCATCTGACTCACGATCTGGATCTTCTCGTCGCCCAGCTCCTGGCTTCGGATCAGGGCCCTCTGGATGCAGTGCAGCACCCGCCTCTTCTGGGTGCTGTCCGTCTCCCGCTTGAACTTCTCATAGTAATCATCCAACTCCTTCAGGATCTCTACAAACAGAAATAAGATGCGTTACAAACCCACTAGGCACACTGCAAAGAGACCCAATACCAACTAAGTAGGCCTTTTATGTAACTCTCTTGTAATTCACAAAAACTCACGAGGGGCAGAAACAGTCCAGCCCCGGTTCCCACTCAGCAAGGCTGAGATGAATAACAACAGTTCACTGTTAGGTAAAGTGTTCGGCCTAAATCTTTTCTTCACCTACCGTTGCGCTGCCACAATTTCTGCTCAAATATCCCTGCAATAACTTAAATGTTTTTATTCTGTATTTCTTTGTGTTCAAATTGCTGCCCACCTTGTTTGAGACAGTCTCACTGAATCTGGAGCATGAGTGAGCTCCAGGGATCCTCCTGCCTTCCCAGTTGGGATCAAAGGCATCTCCACGTCTAGAACATTCTACGGAAAAGCATGTAGATTAGACGATGGTGCCATACAGACTGGGGATACAACAGAAGCCCTCTGCTTAGTGTCCCCTGTGACTACCCTAGCGTGATATTCCATGTTACTGAAAACAAGAAGGCTTTGGTCACAATAAACAAGGCAACCCTGCTTTAAAATAAAAGTGGGGGTTGGAGATTTAGCTCAGTGGTAGAGCGCTTGCCTAGGAAGCGCAAGGCCCTGGGTTCGGTCCCCAGCTCCGAAAAAAAAGAATCAAAAAAATAAAATAAAATAAAATAAAATAAAAGTGACAGATTTTACTTTACAGCGCATAATGCTTTAATCTGCTGCTCACCATATTTTAAAACAGTCTCTGTGTAGCCCTGGTTGTCCTGGGGCCTACACAGGCCTACCTGCCTGTCTCCCAAGGATTCAAGAATACCATTGAGAACTAACTCCTTGTTAGGGAAACTAAAAATAAGTCTGCATGCTTAGAAAATGTCATTTGGTAAGTGTAATTAGACAAGAAATAAAATTGCTCAAGAAATAAAAGCTGATAAATAATCTTTTTTTTTTTTTTTTTTGGTTCTTTTTTTCGGAGCTGGGGACCGACTGATAAATAATCTTATAGAAAGCAAATAATTCAGCTCAGTGTAGGTCCATAATTTCAGGACTCATGTTGCTGTGGCAGAAGGAGTGCAAGTGTGAGGACAGCCTGGGCCACAAGTGTGAGGACAGCTTGGGTTACATGGCCCATGTTTCAAGAACAAAGTTTTTCCTTTGTACTCTTGGGTGCTGTCTCAGTTTGGCTCTGCAGTTAGCCACGCCACAGCCTGAGAAGGCAGACACTTGTGTTCGAGGGGTGATGGGTATTAAGAGTGCTTCACAGGAGCAGCTGATGACTGCCCCTACCCATCAGCCCAGAACGTGGAATTTAACACTGCCAAAGCCTGAGAGGAGCCACACCATCTCTGTGTGCTGTATCTAAATGATGAACCTGTGTGTCAAGCAGGCAGAGACCCTTTGTTTTTGCCTGACCAAGAAACTGAGGAAATGCTGACAGAGATGTCAAAGAATGCTGCAAGTGCCAGAAACTAACATTTAAAAACACTGGCCATTTTAGAAATAAAGTGAACAGAAGAATAAGACATTCTGCCCTACGTGGATTATCACAAAGCCAAACTGATAAAGCACCCAAGCCTCCAAGAGACTCCCTGTGTGCAAAGGAAAAACCATTTGTTTTTAAACACAGGACATACCAGAAAACTCCTAGAGTTATTTCCCTCAACAGTGTATAGTATCAGTTTTTTCTTAAGACTCTTTTGCCATCTCTTAAAGGTGCTAGTGGAAATGCTGTGAGAACAGGCTGGCAGTCAGTCAGAGAGCATACCTAGAAATCCACCACCCCACCCTGCTTTGTGCTCTTCTGTCAGGAAACAGGGATTCAGGCAGTTGTCAGACCTCTTTAGAGTTCCAAGGCAGCCTGATTTGTACAGGCCGGCCAGAGCTACATAGCAAGGCCCCGTTTCAAAACAATCAAAAACAAACACACAACACAACACAACACAACTAACAAAACCCTAGATGACAGCAGAGGCCGGACACTGAAGTATCTCAACAGGTAAGGCTACATTTGGGTTCTGCAGGCATTCATGGAAGAACCAGACAGACTCTCCCCTACACAGGAGGCATGTACAGTCCTACTATCAAAAAGGAAGTTTCTAGGTAGGTCAACTGCTTTAACCTACCAAAGACAATCTAAGATATGCATTTTGGGGCACCATGGCACATACCTTTAACACTAGAAGCAGGGGCAAGTGATCTTTAAGAGCTCCACGTGGGTGAGGAAAAAAATAACAACAAAACCAACAGCAAACTGTCGTTTTTTTGTTTTTTTTTTTTTTTTTGGGAGACCTATCCTGGGTTAAATGGTTTGCAATCAAAGCCGATCTTGCCTCCAACTATGATTACTGGCATGTGCCACCACATCTAGCAATGTTTCAAAGATTTTACTAGTATTTTGTAGAAGCGAAATTCTACCCATTGCTAATTTACATGTAAATAACTGCTTCTTTCAGCTTTAATCCAGGTGAAGCTTGTAGAGAAAAATCTCATCAAAAACTTACTATGATGCTAGTGTGGAATCCACACAATAACACAGGTTTTTTTAGTTACCCTAAGTAAAATATTCGATCAACAAAACTGCTAAGAGCAACAAACAAGGACAGCACTACTTACACACAGGGAGGCACTGGCCAGCTCGGCTTCAGACTGCTGCTGGGCCACCATGAAGTACCAGCAAGGATAAAGGTAGTGAGTGACTAAATGGGCCTGCAGTACCATCTAGTCTGTCCAATTACTTTAAGCCACTTTTACTTTATATAAAGTTGCGCTTAAATTCTTAAAAAGGCATTGCTTCCAGGGGTACTTTCTATATTTGAAAAGTAATTCAGGCAACAAACTCCATTTACAACAACCAAGTCATAGACCCTCCTTTCGGACTCTTCTACATCCGAAGCACTAGGCGACCGTCAAAAACTCGGTCTGCAACAGCAGTTCTGAGCAAGGACTTAATATTCCAGAGCCATGCGGACATACGAGCCCTCATCGGCCGCACAGGCGGGGGCTTCAGGAGGAGAGCACCCGACACAACGACCCGCAGTCCCGACAGAGGCACTCCCGCTTATTCATGCCTACCGGAAACGCGAGGAGCGATCAGAGCTTCCCGCGGGGCGCCAGTGCAGAGAAGGTAAGCATAGCAGCCTCCCGGAGGCCAGCGCCGCCATGGCCCCGCGGCTGGAAAGTGGCCCCGATCCACTTCAGCCTATGAGACTCAGGAGGCCCGCTCCGCCCCGCCCCGCCCCGCCCCGCCAGAGGCCTATGTGAGTCCACGACGCCGAGGGCGGAGACCGGGAGGGACACCAATCAACGCGCAGAACCAACGAGAATGGCCCGCCCCAGCAGCGACAGGAGCCAACCCGAGGCCAGAGGACGGGCGACCCGAAGACATTCAAATCAACTCGCCTCCTCCCTCCGCCCGGCCCTCTTCCACGGAGAAAAAAAAAAAAAGCAGACAGCGGAAACACAGACTGGAGCGAGTCCCGAGCAAAGCCCGCCCCCATACTGCCCGCCCCCCAATGACTCCGTAGCACAATGATAAGGACATTCCACGGGGGATGTTGCGACCAATCAAAGGGCCGCAGAGGCGGAACGTTCCGCAATATGCTAATGACTCTCCTATAAACCGAGCTGCGAAGCTGCATCTCGGACAGAGCGCGCAGGGGCGCTTTCCCTAGCAGGTTTCGGTGTGCGGGCCCAAGCAGTAGCCCTCCACCACCCCCAACTCTTCCGTTTCCCTGCTGCGCAGTTCTGTAAACAAGAGTAAACTCCGAGCGGCCGTCCACGTTCAAAACAGAGCCCCCTGACCTCCCAGCAAAGTTTCCCCAACAGCCAACAGTTCCCGGCGGGCACGCAGGCTCCGCCTCTTCGCCACTCTGGGCAGCCCGGGTCTCCGGGAGGGCTGCAGGTCCCTCACCTGCCCCGCTCCTCTCGAGCCAGAGCCCAGCTCGCGCCCACTGATCACCGCGCAGTCGTGCACCTAGTCGGCTGCAATCCTCCCTTTCACCCTCTTCCTCCGCCAAGACACACCGCGCCGGCGCCCCTCGCAGTCGGCCGAGAGCCGTGTCCAGAGCCAAGGGAGGGCCAAGGAGAGCAGGGCCTGGGCGATCGCGCGACCCCGAGTCGGGACTGCCCAGTACTTTATGTAACACTTAGATTCAGGACCAGGAGGGAGGCGGCGACTCTCCGGACCCGCACTCAGGTTCGCGGGAGTACGGCCCGCAGCCGTCTCTCTCCAGCTGGGTGCCCGCGCCCTGCGGCCGCGGCGCCCGCATAGCACTCCACCTCGCGCGGCCGCCTTCACCCCCTCCCCGAGGACGCGGCCGAGCCCCGCGCCCCCTCCCCCGCAGCACCGCCTCATCACTTCACTACAAAGAGCGCTTTGGTCGCGCAGCCTTGCAGCCAGCCGTTCGCGCTCCTTCCTTCTCCATGTCCCGGAGCTCAGTACACAAGGACCTCGGCGTATCAAAGGCGCTCCAGACCTTTTGTTCCTAGCCCTACGAGGACGCTACCGGGCGCTCCGGCTCCAGCAGGACCGGTCAGCCTCGCCGCCGGGACCCAGGGATGGACGCGGCCGCCCCCGCCCATCCATCACCCGCCGTACCTTGGTATTTGGCGTCGATCTCCCGCATCAGCGAGACGTTCCTCTGCAGGTCGAAAGGCAGTGACTCGATTGAGTCCAGGTAATCCTCCACATAGTTCACCAGGTGGATCTGCTCCCCGTTGGCAGGACTCAACATGGTTCACCCCGGAGGTCCCCGGCGACTCGGCGGCTTTCCGCTTCCTCCACCCCCCGCCCCCCTCAAACAGCACTGCAAAATGCAAAGCTCTCGCCCTCCCGCGCCCCCCCCGCCGCTCCGGCCGGGCTGGCCGGCGGCTACATCTGGCGCCTGCCGCGCCGCCTCCGGGGCCGCGGGGACCCCGGCGCCTGCAGGCGCGGGCCGCGGCGGCCGAGGCTCTAGCGCACACTCCGCCGGCCGTGCAGGCCCCCTCCCGGGCGGCGGGCGGCGCGGGGGGCCGTGCGTACGAGCGCGCACACACCCAAAGAGGGCCGGCCACCGCCGCCCACCCGCCACCAGCGTGGAGAGCGGAGAGAGCGGGGCCGGCAGCGGGAAGGGCGCGCTCCGCCGCCCGCCTCGCCGCACTTGTCCAACGTGGAAAACCCAAATACCAGTTTCAAACACTTGGGAAACATTCAGCCCCGCGCGCAGCGCGCATGCGCCCCGCCACCCCCCTCCCGGAGGCGGCCCCGCCCCCACCGCATTCACGCCCCTCACCGTCCCGGGCCGGGGGGCGGCGGGCCGCGAGGCCGGCCCGCCCGGGGGCGTGGCCTGTCACTGTCGCTGGGGGCCAGGGTCGCGGAGGGGACAGCGGCAGAGCCGCCTGGGCAGGGGCGGCCGGCGACGCGAAACTTTACTAGGAGTTTGGCACTCGGTGGCGGACCTACTGGGCGGAGCCGCACGCCGGCCGGGAACGGCGGGGTGGTGGCCTGCTGCTCAAGACACGCCGGGGCCGGACGAGCCTCCAGATCGCCGTCTTCAAACGGACTAAGCGGAGAAGAGCCACCCTCCTCCAGGTTAACTGCATTCCCCCGCCTCCTAGCACGGTATAAATAGGGCCCCGAACAGAAATGGCAATGGCGACAGCCAATCCCCTCGCGGCTCTTACCCCTGCGGCCAATCTGGACGAGAAGGAGGTGTGGTGGAACCGGCAACGCCCCCCGCACGCCTAGTACTAGAGAGCTGTCCTCTTCCAGGAGGGCGGAGCGGGCGGGGCCGAGCGAGGCGGAAGTGGGCGCGCATGCGCAGCTCCCTGGCGATGGATGCGGACCCGCGCGGGAGGGCCGCCACCGACGCGCAGAGGGACCACCACTCCCAGCATCCTCGGCGCTCCCGGCGCCTGCGCCTTTCGCCCCCTCCGTCCCTTTGTGTCGCCTCCCGGTACAGAGTTTGGAATGGCCTGGAGACAAAGGGGCCCCCGAGGGGTGCTCTGTTGAGCGCGGAGATCTAGGGTGGGCGGGCTGGCGGGAGCAGCGCTTCCCTGATCCTAACTCTTCCCCTGCCGCACCTGAGGCTGCCCGCGTCCTCGCCACCCGGAGGAGGTTGCGGGTACCCCGGTGCGCTCCCGTAGGGCAGCACAACCTTCGGCTCCCCATCCCGCCCTTCCCCCACAGCTGCCGGATTTAGGGCTTTCTGAAAAGCCCGGGCAGAGCGAAGGGTTGCCTAGGCGACGGGTCCTGGCAGTCCCGCCCTCTTCCTGCTTAGGCGCCGCCCTGGGGCGGAGCCTGGCCTGTAGTCTCCACATTCGCGCCTTTGTATCGCTGGGGCGGTGGTGCGGCAGTCCTGGTCGCCCCTCTGGGTTCTAGGTCCTGAGTATTGCTCGGCCGCCTGGGCGGCCCTACGGGGTCCGCCGCTGCAGCCTCATATTCGCAAGACTGATGACCGCGCTCTGACTCGCCTGCTATGTCTCTGCGGCGCCAGGTCAGCTCGCAGTCTTCAGCCACCCCGAGTTTGCAGTGTTTCTTTTCAGGCTCAGGCATTCGTCCTCCAGCAGAACAAGACTAACCACTTAGAACTAGTAGATGTAATTTGAAAGGATTTGGAATAGCTCAGGAAACACTGACGTCCTAACCCCCTCGGCACATGTAAAAGTACTCCATGCAACCTCGTGACATCTCCCAACATTTCCAACGCAGCGTATCTAGAATAGAGTATTGACGAGGGTCAAAAGAAGGCTGCAAGAGACAGTCAGTTGAGTTACATCGTTCAGATTGGGACATTGCCTGTGAAGCACAGAGCAGTGCATTTCTGCGGGAGAAAGTTCACTTGGATGTCTGGTGCTGGGTTCTAACAGAACCAACTGCTTTCAGCCCTTGTCAAAAACGGAAGAAAGAAGTTTCATGTAATTGCCAGAAAATAGTTGCACAAACGGCCAACAATATGGCTTGAGAACACGACATGTAATAAAATGTGAAAAGTGTACAGAACAGAATATGAAATGTGGCCTTTTCCTCAGAGGTCTTTTTTCTTTTTTTTCTTTTTTTTCAGAGCCGAGGACTGAGCTCAGGGCCTTGTGCTTAGCTAGGCAAAGGCTCTACCACTGAACTAAATCCCCAACCCCTCCTCAGAGGTCTTATAACCAGTTTAAAGGCACAATAGCAATTAAGAAACAGGTATCTTAAGCTCAGCGTGATTGGACTGCGAATTAACATCTATGTTTAATGAAGTTTAGGAATAATTGACCCTTTCCGAAGATAACCAAGCTGGAGTTTGAACCTGGTTATCTTTTAGAGTTATGATACTCTTAATAACCATGCCATCCTGTTTATGGAGTTCATGGACACACAAACCCGACATGCATCTTATTCAATTGACCAGAATTATTTCACAAGTGCCTGCCACATGCTAACTACAATGTTTTTACATTCTGGAAATAAAGTAGTGATTGTGCATTAATTAGCTTTATAAACTGGCTTTCTGAGCAAACTCAGAAGACCAATTGATAAAACAAAAGAAATGTACATCAAGCATTTTTCAATATACTGTAATATACTGTATAGAAAAACAAAGTCTGGCGAGACATGTCCCAGTTAACCTGAACTAACCCCTGAATCTACATGGTGGAAAGAGAGATTGAACCCAGTCCAGCCAGTTGGTCTTCTGGTCTCCACATAAGCACCTTACCCCATGTACCCTCCTGCCACATACACAGTAAGTGAATAAGTACAATTTTTAAGAAAACCTCTTTCTGTACATCAGAGACTAGGAAAGCAATGAACACCAGCCCAGAGAGAGTCTGGCTAAGCATGTTTGAGAGACTCCTTACAGTGGTTTCTGGTTGGAGGTGTCTCCTTAGTGAGGCTCTGGGGACACTGGGCACCCTCCTACTAAATATCAATTTTCTTTTCTCACTCGAGTGAGCCTGAGCTTGGCTTCCATTCACAGCCCAGACTGTAGCTGTATGCATAGTTTTGTTTTATGGGGTGTTTTGTTCGTTCGTTTGTTTGAGACAGAGCCTTGGCTGTCGTCGAATCAGCTCTGTAGACCACGCTGGCCTCACAGTATATGCAGGCTTTTTGATTTTATAAGGAACAGGCCTAGGGTCAGCAAAATGACTCAGCCAGAAAAGACCATCAAACCTGACAACTTGAGTTCACTCCCTATGAGCCCACACGGTAGAAAGGAAAACCCGAAATGTGACCTCTGACCGCCACACATGTTCCCTGTGGCATACGTATACAAATAAATGTAATTTTTTTAAAGATTTATTTATTTATGTATTATATGAAAGTACACTGTAGCTGTCTTCAGACATACCAGAAGAGGGCATCAGATCTCATTACAGATGGTTATGAGCCACCATGTGGTTGCTGGGATTTGAACTCAGGACCTCTGGAAGAGCAGTCAATGTTCTTAACCACTGAGCCATCTCTCCAGCCCTAAATGTAATTTTTTTTAAAGGGTGGTGACTTGAACAGGGTCTTCTCTGCGCTATATTGTGGTAAGTCGTCCTGGTTGCTTTCAATCCACCTTAACAGCCTATGCGCAGAGGTTCGGTACGCAGGGTCGCCCATTTAAGCATCAGCAGCTAGTAAGTTATACTTACCATTTTCTGTTCTTTATATTCATTTTATAATCTGCGTATGGGTATTTTGTCCACATATATGTCTGTGTAGCATGTGCAAGAGGTGACTGTAGAAGTCAGAAAAAGGCATCCTACCTCCTGGACCCGGAGTTACAGGTGGATGCTGGGAATCAAACCAAGATACTATGGAAGGGCAACCAGTGCTCTGAACCACTGAGCCATCTCTTCAGCCCGTGTGTGTGTGTGTGTGTGTGTGTGTGTGTGTATGTATACATATATGTATATATTAAAGATAGGTTAGTACTATACTTCAGGCTGGACCAGAACTCACATCGAGGCCCAGGCTGGTCTCACTCCTGAAGAGCTTCAGCTTGAGCCTCCCTCCGAGTTCCAGGATCACAGGTGTGAACCATCACACACATCCCACAAACATCTGAACGACTCTCAGAAGGCTTAACGAGGAGCAGACTCCAGTTGAGGTGGAACACCTGAGAGTCTGCTTTGCAGCAGACAGAAAGCGCCATTGTTGGCTCTGAAATCGTGATCTCCTGTGGCCAAGCCAAACATGCCAGCCATTCAAAACCATGGAAGGTTTGGCTCCCAGACTCCCTAGAGCTGTTTTTAAACCGTCTGCTCTGGCCCTTCCCTGGGCTTCTGCGTTCCGGCCTGTGGGATCTGTGTTTTAGACAGGCCCACCTCATATCGGATCCAAAGCTTTCTCTATCCGGGATTTCACCGCCTGCACAGGAAGTTTTTGAGTGACTTTCTCAGGCCAAGCTCTTTGCTGAATTTGCAGGGTATGGCAAGGATTTCAAAAGAGTTTACAGTTACATATTGAAGGAGTGGGAGAAGCCTGCACTTGTAGTCCCCACATTGGGGGAGGCTGAGGCGGAAGGGGTTTAAAGGCAGGCAGGCTAGAGACAGCCTGGGCTACAGAGTGAAACCATAGCTCAACAACTGAGGTGGGGCACAGAAAGAGAATTTCACATTACTGTAGAAGTGAGACAAATAACTGTGCACACATTCGCCATGGCAAAATGCCGCGAAGGCAGGTAGCTGTGAGGAAGAAGAATATTCCCAGAGAGCTTGGGACATCTGGAGACCATGAATTTGACTACCACAATGTATAGAACACGGTCTGTATTACCCGGAAATCTAGCTTCCGGCAGGCAGTTAGAGTACAGAATCTTCAGGAAAGAAGTGTTCTAGGAGCAACATGTCTGCCTAATCATTGCCTTACAAGAGAACATCAAAAAAGGTGAAGACCGAAAGACCAAAGGACTGAGCATGCGCAGTGTCGTAGGGCCCTGACTGGACAAGCAAAGGAGTCTTCACTTTTGTAAACCACCAATAGGGATACCTTTGTGGCGATCATTTGAACGTAACTCAGAACAGTTCTCAAGACACGAATGATATCCTTTTCATCTTTATTCGTTTTTATAGCAGGGTCTCATGTAGCTGAGGCTGGTCTAGAACTCACTGATGCTTCTGTATCTCCCCAAATCTTCAAGTACAGATGGATACCACTCTTGACTCTAAAAATTTTTAAAGGATTTATTCTTATGTGTAGGGGTATTTTTGCCTGCACGTGTCTGGGGCCCACATGCACGCAGTGCCGGCTGTGTCCACAAGAAGCCTTGAACCCTCTCGGAACAAGAATTACAAGCTCATGGATGCTCAAACCTGGGTCCTCTGCAAGGGCAGCCATCCCTCCAGCAGACACTTCCAGCTACATATTCTTGAGGAAAGGGTCATTTCCTGGTGTGGTTCTTTCATTCTAAGCCCATAGGACTGTATGGAGTATGCAAATACTATGTGTACTGTGCTGCAGACAGGCAGTTTGGTATGTAGTGTTGATCTACCTGTACTGATTGTGGCAAGGTACGTATTTGCAGACATGCTGTATGTATGGTGGGGTACAGTGTGTTAAGGCACACATATTGAGGTGTTTGCTGAGGACGTAATGACCGCAGCTGTGGTGCGTAGTGTGTTGGAGTGGTGTGCTGAGAAACACATATCATGTGCTCGCCTGGGTACAAAACTGTATTGCGGGGCACACCAGGTCCAAGCAGCAGACACAAAGATGTACACCATGACCAGTTTACCCATAAGGAAAAGTGGCGAGATCTGTGCTAAAAAGGGGATGGGCCCGGGGGTTCAGGCCTCTCTTCCTCTCCTCCACTGCCACCTTGCCCAAAAGCCTAAACACTTCCAGATTCCAGGCAATGAAGCCACTTCCGGGACTGGGCGGAGCCCCGTGAGGCACGGGCGTGGCTTCTGGCTCGTCGGGCGGGGCTTGGCCTTCATGGGCGTGGCCCGGCCTGCAGGATTTTGCCTTCCGCCTGTTCGCTGGATCTGTCCCCAATATGCTGAGGGCGCTCCGGCCTGGGCCGGGCGCTCCGCTGCTCCGGACCGCGCTTGTTCTCGGGCGGCGCGGGCGGGCATGGCAACGGCCACAAGGCCAGGACACCGGTGTGCAGGTGCATAACAGCCTCACGGGCAAGAAGGAGCCGCTGATCGTGGGCCGCTCGGACGCAGTCTCTTGGTGCGTGCGTCCGGAGGGGAGGGGAGGGGAGGGGCGGGACAGGGCGGGGCCGGAGGGCGCTCCGAGGCCAGTCAGTCCTGAAAGCCTGACATGTGGTCCCGAGGGCGTCAGTGAAGGTTGTTAAGGAAGGCTTAGGGCTCTTTCTTGCAGATCTCACACATAGATCTTAATATGTTCCCAGGTATAGCTGTGGACCGACTGTGTACGACCATGCGCACCTTGGCCATGCTTGGTGAGTTTCCTAGATTTGAACCTTTGACAAAGTCAGAGGGTTATTTATTATGCAAAGAGTAAACTGTTAGCTTATTTTATAAGCTGTTAAGTGAACTGAGTGATGGCTGCATTGTGGGAATTGTGAGACGCCGGAATGTTAGTCTCTTTGGTCTTTATAGCAGTTCAGAGTTGCATACCCATTGCTCAGGTCTGGACACGCACGCAGGGAGTTGCTGTGGAGGAATAGCGAGTGACCCCTTTGCGAATTAGATGTTCTCATTCAACAGCTGTAATCTTAAGAACAGCAATACTGTTCCCCAAAACTGATGTGGTTGCTTTTGTTTCTTTTCACAAGGCCCTTTTAGGTGGGACCAGCTTGTGAAAAAGTACTTGGATTAGTTCCCCATGAACCAAGCATCTACTGTAGCGCACAGTTTGGAAGTTACATAGTAGCGTGTTACATTGTAACACATTTCTTTTCAAGAATAGTGACATGGCCAGAGAGATGGCCTGCTGGGTAAATGTGCCTCTTGAACCAGCCTGATGACTTGAGTTTGATCCCTAAGATTCACTTTGGTGAAAGGAGAGAACTGAGTCCCACAAACTGTCCTCTGACCTCAACATGCATTCTGCACATCTGTCCTCTAGTGTGTACACACACACACACACATATATATACACAGCATGCATACCACCCACACAGTAGTAGCAATAGTAGTAATATAGTACTATTACTGTAGTAGTAGTGGTGGTGGTAGTAGTGGTAGTAGTAGTAGCAGTAGTAATAAACTACTATTGGGGGCTGGAGAGATGACTTAATGCTTAAGAGTACTTGTTTGTAGAGGACCTAAATTCCTCCCATCACCCACATGATGGCTCACAACCATCAAATACACACATGGTACATGTACATACACACAGGCAAAACATACGTACATGAAATAAAACAAGTTTTTTAAAAACATTTATTTATTTTATGTAAATGAACACACTGTCACTGACACCAGAAAAGGGCTTTGGATCCAATTACAGATGGCTGTGAGCCACCATGTGGTTGCTGGGAATTGAACTCAGGACCTCTGGAAGAGCAGCCAGTCCTCTTAACCCCTGAGCCATCTCTCCAGCACCGAAATAAAACAAGTTAATCAAAAATAACATAATTTTTAAAAGCTGGGCAGTGGTGGTGCATGCCTTTAATCCCAGTAGTTGAGAAAGACAGAGAAAGGCTGGTCTCTCTGAGTTTGAGGCCAGCTTGGTTCCAGGACAGCCAGGGCTACACAGGGGAACCCTGTATGGAAAAATAAACAAAAAACAAGAACAAAAAAAATGGGTTAAAAATAAAATTGTGGCCCGGTGGTGGTGATGGCATGTGCCTTTAATCCCAGCACTGGGGAGGCAGAGGCAGGTAGATCTCTGAGTTTGAGGCCAGTCTAGTCTACAGAGTGAGTTCTGGGACAGCCAGGGCTGCACAGATACACAGAGAAACCTTGTCTTGAGAAGCCAAAAATAGAGTAAGTAAATTAACACGTTGATCGCGTGTGTTGAAGACAATCCAGCAGTGTTTTCCTTTCAGCTCATATGTCAGATTTGACATCATCCGAAGGATCCTGACCAGCGTGTTTGGATGCAATGTTGTTATGGCAATGAGCATTACCGATGTGGATGATAAAATAATCAAGAGAGCTAACGAGGTAAGCACAAAGGCCTCACATTGACTGGCAAGTTGAGCGGCCATCCCCTGCAGAGTCTACTTCATGTTTTCCTAGTACTCGTGACCCTTATGTGTCCCAGAGACAGTGGCAGGTTATACCCTTTTCCCAGTCAGGAAGTTAAGTCAATGGTGGTGTGGAGAAACATCCCCTCTGGTGGTGTTCACTGTCCTCTGACCCAGGTCCCCATCCCTCCCTGTGGTGAGCACCTCACTCCAGCTCTACCAAGACACCCTGACTTTGACCTTGGACACCCTTGTGCTTATGCTCTGATGCCTCATTTCCATGTTTCTTTTGTTTTGCTGTTAGAGACAAGGTCTTACTCTGTACCCCAGGTTGGCCTCTATAGCCCAGGTCGGCCTGGCCTCGGGAGTGGTGCAGTGTGTTTCTTGACCACTAGGAGGTGCATATGTGTGCCAGGCAGGCAGAGTTTGTACTCCTGTTTATTTATTTTTAATTTTTTTTTTAAATTTCAAAATAGTTTTTTCCATATAGTATATTCTGATTATGGTCTTCCCTCCCCAGCTCCTCTCACATTCTCCTCACCTCACCCACTCAAATCCACATCCTTTCTCTCATTAGAAAACAAACAGGTATCTAAAAATAAAACAGAATATCAAACAAGAATAGGACAAAAGAACAAATCAGAACAACAACAACAGTAATCAATAATAATCAATAATATTAGCCAACGAAAAATCACAAGAAGGACATACAGACACAGACACGGATATCCCAATAGAACGCATGGAAACCATGACCTCTGCAGAAGACCTGTGTGTATCCACACACGTTCTGCTTTGGGATTTTCAAGCCGTTTTGAAATAAGGTCGTTTGTATTAACCGTACGAAGATTCCCGAGTTACCCCCACCACTCACATCATCTGTGAATAGGCTTGTGCCAACTATGACACTCCTCCCTGACTACTCCATTGCGAACCTTCTAGACCCAAGGACATTCGCTAGCATGACCACCTGTGTCCTTCCTGGCCAGGAGGTGGGCATCAGTGACACAGTTCCAGCCCCCTGGCTCCTCCCTAGAGGCTGGTTACCTCATACATACACTCCCCACCCTCTCCCAACCCCACCTGTCAGGCTCTGCATCCTCGCCTCATGCCTTCTCTGACATTTCATTGACTGTCTCAGGGTATCAGGGCCTTCACTTTGAGTTATTTGCCCCCCATTTGTACAAGAACATGTGTGGTGGGCCAGAACCTTCAAATGGTGTGGGCCTTGGAGTGGGCCCACAGCCCCAGGCATCTGACTTCACCCCTATGCAGGCAGGCCCTTCTTATGGTGTTGTGTGAATAGCTTCTCTGAGGCCCTACAGCAGGAAGCACGGGTGCCTCCTCAGTCTGGGCCCCATACCAGCGTGCTCTGAAGACTTGGTGGAGGAGGTGTTAGTTAGCCCAGGTAGCAAGCATGAGGTCAGGGGCTCTCTGGGTTCTTCCGGTGAATGGGCATTGCATCCTGAATGCACCCTCACCAGAGGGCTTTCTGGGGCAATTTGACCTTGCCTTTCATGACTTGCCTTTTCAGTGAGGAAGTATTTTCTGAAATGTTTGTGGGGTTTTTGTTTGTTTGGTTTGGTTTAAGTTTCTTGAGACAGGGTTTCTCTGTGTAGCCCTGGGTGTCCTGGAACTCACTCTGTAGACCAGGTTGGCCTTCAACTTAGAGGTCTGTTTGCCTCTGCCTCCTCTGAAGTGCTGGGATTAAAGTCCTGTGCCACCACCACCCAGCTTGTGTTGTGTTTTTTTTTTTTTTTTTTTTTTGTTTTGTTTTAATTTTATTTTTGGCAAGGTTTCATATAGCCCAACATGGTTTCTAACTCCCTATGTAGCTAAAGATGACCTTGAACTCTAACCTTCACCCTTCGGCCTCTACCTCCAAAGTGCTGGGATTAGAGGTGTGAACCACCACACCCACTGCTCTGCAGAATATTCCTCTCTTTTTCCACAACTGAGGGTTACTGTGAAACACCCAGTCCTTTGTGTCTCTGTAGCCTGAGGGATATTAACACCTCCCACACTCTTTCCTTTTTTTTTTTTTTTTTTTTGGAGACTGACAGAATGCTGGTTATGTAGACCAGGCTGGCCTACAGTCCCACCAGCCTCTGCATCCTGGGTGCCTTTGCACACATCTGGCTTTGAGTTTCTCTGCTTGAATCTGGTGGAGGTCAGAAGGGAAGCTGACCTCAGTGGGAACAGGCCTCCCAGGAGTATAGGAACACCTCATGAGTCTTATTCTGTGTCCAGCTCCACAGTGGGCAGCTGCTAGCTCATGCCCTGGCCTTTGTGAAGAACACCTACCGGGTAACAGGCTGGGCTGCAGCCTCTGGGAACACTGCCCATGATGATCTCAAGATCCACCATGTTGTAGCCTTAGTTAGAATTCTCTTCCTCCTCCTCCTCTTTCTCCTCCTTTCCCTTCTCTCCTTTCATCCTTTTCTTCTTCATCTTCTCCTTCCTTCACCTTTTCCTACTTCTTCTTCTCCTCCTCACCCTCTTCTTTTTTTAAGATTTATTTATTTTATGTATGTGAGCACACTGTAGCTGTCTTCAGACACACCAGAAGAGGGCATCAGATCCCATTGCAGATGGTTGTGAGCCACCATGTGGTTGCTGGGATTTGAACTCAGGACCTCTGGAAGAGCAGTCAATGCTCTTAACCTCTGACCACCTCTCTAGTACCCCTGCCCCTTCTTCTTCTCCTCTTCTTCTTTGTGTGTGGTTTTATTGTTTTTGTTTTTGTTTTGTTTTCCCTTGGTTCTTTTTTTTTTTTTTTCCGGAGCTGGGGACCGAACCCAGGGCCTTGCGCTTCCTAGGCAAGCGCTCTACCACTGAGCTAAATCCCCAACCCCTTTTGTTTTGTTTTGATCTGGTTTTGTGTGTGTAATCCTGGAACTCATGCTATAAGCCAGATTGGCCTAAAAGTCACAGAGATCCACCTGCCTCTGCCTCCCAAGCGCTGAGATCAAAGACGTGCGGCGCCACCACCACCTATCAGTAACTTTCTGTTTATATGTGTGTATATGATATAAACACATGTGTATATAAATGTATGTGTGTGTGTATGATATAAACACATGTATGTGTATATAAATGTGTGTGTGTGTGTGTGTGTGTGTGTGTGTGTGTGTGTGTGTGTATTTGCTTTCTCTGGACTTAGCCATTACTATTGTGAACAAGGGCAGCTAGGATCACTTTAGCACGAGACCCTCGCAAGATCATTCCCTCCTGGGAGAAGGGAGGCCCTCGCATCTCATGAGATCCTCAGGTCTCTCACCCTGAGATTGTTGACTGGAGCAGGATTCTTTGTTGGTGCTTCTGGATAGTAACCTATGCAGGGGATTCCACAGTTGCTTGGGGAGTCATGCATGCTCCTGCTAGGAGTCTCAGTAAACTCACTGGCTTACCATGAACTTTCTCTGTTTCCTTCTGTCTCCCCAGTAGAAGTCGCATGCCACGATGCGTGTATGTGTGTTTGTGTGCGCGTGTGCACGCATGCACAGGACTGATGTATAATAGGTTGTATGCATTATCCCAAGGCTTGGGAATTAAGGTGTCTGTGCCCTACTCCCTAGAGGGTCCTTTGTCCCTCCCTCCTTCCCCCTCTCCCTGTCTACCTCCCATTTCTGCAGCCCATTCTGCCCTCTGTCAGAGAAAGCCTGCTGCAGTCAGGCACTGTTGTACAGAGCATGAATGACCAGATGGTGGCACATGAGAGTCCAGAGATACACAAAGTAATTCACAGGGTTTGTTTTATGATAAAAGATGGCATTTCAAATCACTGGGGTTGGGGGAGGTGGATCACTCAGTAAACAGTGTTGACAGTCGGGTAGCCATCTGGAGAAAATATAAACCCAAGTTGGATACCTTGCACACAGCCAGTTTAAGGCAGATCAGAGATTAGAGATAAGAAGGGCGAGGCCATAGATGTCTCTCAGTATGTGTGAGAGTGCAGATCCATTTGTGTAGAAAGACTGAGAAATAGGAAAGACTGGGAAACGTAAGCCAAGTTTTCAGTGCTGTGAATGACCATATGGTTAAACACCGGAAAGGAGAAGCTGGAGAGATAGCTCGTGACTCAGAGCCCTGGCGGTCCTCCAGAGGGCCATGCTTTGACCACAGCACCCACGGTGCAGTTCCACCATCTGTAACTCAGTTCCAGGTGACCTGACGCCCTCTTCTGGCCTCCATGGGCATTGCACGCATGTGCTACTACACAGACATGCACACAGGCAAACCTCCAGACACAAAAAATTTAAAGTTGGAAAAAAAAAAAAAGGCACGGTGGTAGCAGTGCACACCTTTAATCCCAGCACTTGGGAGGCAGAAGCAGGCGGATCTGAGGCCAACCTGGTCTACAGAGCAAGTTCCAGGACAGCCAAGACTACAAGAGAAGCCCTGTTTTGAAAAAAAAAAAACCAAAAAAAACTTAAGAGAACTAATGAAAGATGAAAGCTATCAAGATAAAAATAAAAATGAAACTGAACAGAGATAAATACAGATATGTGCAAAAATAGATGGAGATATGTAAGTCCCACAGCGCGTAAATGTACTTTCTACAAATCAGGAGGAGAAGAGACCATAGAAGGGGCTTTGGTGCATCTGGACATGTGGGGTGTGCTCCCGCTTACTCATAATTAGAAGGAGTAAAGATCAGAGCAGACTTGGAGAGCATATGTTGTGCCCTACAGAGGGAGTGTGACTGCAGGGGGGCGGGGGACTCTCTCTGTGATGCTTGTGTATCTCACCTGGGCACTGCGACTTCCCAGCAGTCTAAGGGGCTGTGGGGTAAACCACAGGCTGGCCATTGTGGCTCCTGATAGGCCTGGGGCCACAGAGTTGGAAAGAAGCAAAAGAGGTGGCAGGAAGCTCCCAGTACTTACTCAGCATCAGTCTCAGCGGTGTGGCTTCTACAAGCTGACTACATTAGAACCCTGTCCGTCGTTAGCCACCAGGCTCCACCAGTGCCATGGAGAACCTTGAGAGAGATCCTTTGTAATGGGTATCTATTTACTTAATGCATGTGAGTACACTGTCACTGTCTTCAGACACACCAGAAGAAGGCATCGGATCCCATTACAGATGGTTGTGAGCCACCATGTGGTTGCTGGTATTTGAACTCAGGACCTCTGGAAGAGCAGCCAGTGCTCTTAACCGCTGTGCCGTCTCTGCAGCCCGAGAGAGATTCTTGATGCTCCAGAGCAGAAATTTCTTCTCTCATGAAAAGGGTACACGTTTCACAAAGTAGCTGGGTGTGCTTCAGGCAGGCCCAGCACACAGTAGGTGCTGCATAAATGCTTGCTAAGTGTAGGTAGATTGTGAATTCTTGTACAAGGCACGCATGAAGACTGCTTTTTATTTGTTTGTTTGTTTGAAACAGAGTTTTGTTATGTTGCCTTGGTTGAGGTGGAACTTACTATGTAGACCAGGCTAGCCTTGAACTCAGAGATCTGCCTGCCTTTGCCTCCCAGTGCTGAGATTAAAGGCATTTACCAATATTTAGCACCTACTTCTTTTAATTTAAAAATAAACTATCTTTGACAATTTTATACAAACATACATACACACATACATACTACATACATACATACATATACACACACATACATACACACATACATACAAACATACATACATACACACATACACACATACATATAAACACACATACACACACATACACACACACATACACACACACACACACACACACACACACACACACACACACACACACACACACACACACACACACACACACACACACACACACACACACACACACACACACACACACACACACACACACACACACACACACACACACACACACACACAAACACACACACACACACAAAAACACACACACATACATACACACACATACATACATACACACATACACACATACATACATACACACACATACATACACACATACATACATACACACACATACATACATACACACACATACATACATACATACATACACACACATACATACATACACACATACATACATACATACATACACACACATACATACATACACACACATACATACACACACACACATACATACATACACACACATACACACATACATACATACACACACATACACACATACATACATACATGCATACATACATACTCACTCATGTGTCTTCCCCTTTGATGTTCTTGTTTGTTTTTATAAAAACATTGACTTAGATAATGCGCCCTGATGAGCATGCCACAGCCCTGTGGGAAAATGACTTCCCCTACTCAAGAAGCCCTGGGCCCAGTAGCTCCTCAGCTGGGGTGGAGCCTCACCTGCCCCTCCCCAATGCGGTCTGGGATAATTTACAGGAACTTTGCTTCTGGGCCAGAATGTCTGTCCCCTGCTTAGAGACCCACATCCCAGCACTGAAGGCCAGTGTGTCCAGATGTCCTACTGTGGCAACCTCCTGCAGCCTCAGGAGCTCCAGAGAGTTCCAGTCCAAGGACTTCTGCACCGTTACTGATTACCGCTGGCCCCTGTTACTTTTCAAGTACTTCTCCAGGCTTTTTTTTTTTTTTTTTTTTAAAACCATTTCCTCTGCTGTGGTTAAGGTGAGATGGAAACTCATCGCTTGTCCTTTGGAGTCGATGCGTGCTGCGCGTGGGGGACGAGGGTTGATTTTTCGTGTGGTAGAAATGGTGCTGTTACTCACCCGCTTTTCTCTGTACCTAGAGGGCAGGGCCCATACGCCCTTTTTGACTACTAAGCTGTAGGGTAGACTTAACACCTAAAACTGAGCCCCAGTGGGGCACGTGGCCACCATCTTGTCTGCAGCGGTGACCCTGGTCTGCCATGATGGGCCTGTGGGTCTTCCAGACGTGCTGATGTCCTTGTCTGACCTTGTGCAGATGAACGTGTCGCCCGCTTCTCTTGCCAGCCTTTTTGAGGAAGAATTTAAACAAGACATGGCAGCCCTGAAGGTAAGCTGTGCGTGTGTAAGGGGTCAGTGGTAGGTGACCCACATGATCCAGAACAGTGGGTTGCTGGTGCCCGGCTGGCGTCAAGACTGATGAAAGGGAACAGATCTAGGTCTGCAGAGTGGACCCTGTGATGGGCTTAGTGGAGGAAGCTGGTCCGGGGGCAGCAGGATGAGGGGATGCTTGGGCCTGATGGAGCCTGTGTGAATAAGTTTGTCTGTATCCTTGCCAGAACGCCCTGATTTATCTTACATTCCTATCAGAGCCAGGCACATTCCTGGCACCGAGGTCTAACTGTCTGGCTCCTTATTCCCCCCCCCAGTGGCCTTGTCTGTTGGGAGCTGGAAGGGAAACCACGCAGGAAAAGCCATTGGATCACTGGGGCATCACGGCAGTCATGACTTAGGATGGCTGCCGCCCTGTCCTGCTTAGACTGTGCATGGATCCCGAGCTCGGGAATCACCCATGGTGCCCACATCTCTGCTTCCTCCCAGGTCCTGCCGCCAACCGTGTACTTGAGAGTCACCGAGAACATCCCTCAGATCATCTCTTTCATCGAAGGCATCATTGCCCACGGCCATGCTTACGCGACAGCCACAGGTAGCATGAAAGTTAAAGCTAATCTTTGGGGACGATGGCGGAGCTGTGAGACGCAGGGTGTGCCTAGGCTGAGGCAGACACTTTGCTGGCTGTGTGGGTGTGGGCTTGGGGCTGAGTCTGCAACACTGGTCCAGTTCATTCTTTTTTTTTTTTTTTTTTTTTTTCAGAGCTGGGGACAGAACCCAGGGCCTTGCGCTCTAGGCTAGCGCTCTACCACTGAGCTAAATCCCCAACCCAGCAGTTCGTTCTTTTAAATTTTCACTTTCACTTATGCGTATGTGTGTGCTGATGTGTGCTCCCGGAGGGAGTCAGCCAGCGATTGGGAGCTGCCCGACGTGGGTATCAGGAACTATCCGTGGGTCCTCTGCAAGAGCAGAAGCACTCCCAACCACTGATCTCTCCAGTCTCTTGAGTCCATTTTTTTTTTCCAGATTTTGTTTTATCTTTTTAAATTATGTATCTCAGGGTTGTGCGTGCATGCGTGCGTGCGTGCGTGTGTGCGTGTGTGCGTGCAGGGGCCTGTACCTATATACACACATGCATTGGGAGGTCAGAGGAGGAGTCAGGTGTCATCCTCTATCACCCTCTACCCCGTTTTATGTGCATGTGCGTGCATGTATGTGTGTATGTGTGTGTGTATGTGTGCATGTGCGTGCATGTGTGTGCGTATGTGTGTGCTCGTGTGTAATGTAGTATGTTAAATGTTATGGAAGCAACGCATGTTTATTCAGCCTACTCAGCCAAGCAGTTAGAAGCAGAAGTCTCTCTCTATGCAGAGTCTTCAGAGTCTGCAGAGCCACTTAACCAGATACAAGGTGTCTTAGTGAGGGTTTCTATTGCTGAGGTGAAACACCACGACCACAAAGCAAGCCGGGGAGGGAAGGGTTTATTCAGCTTACACTTCCATGTCACTGTTCATTGTTGAAGGAAGTCAGGACAGGGACTCACACAGGGCAAGCGCTGATGCAGAGGCCATGGAGGGGTGCTGCTTACTGGCTTGCTCCCCTGGCTTGCTCAGACTGCTGAGCACCCAGGGCCACCAGCCCAGGGATGGCCCCACCCACAGTGGGCTGGGCTCTCCCCCACCAATCACTGATTAAGAAACTGCCCACAGCTGGGTCTTACGGAGGCCCCCTCCATCCGGCTAGCTCTAGCTTGTGTGAGGCTGACGTAAGGCTAAGCACACCTCGCAGACGACTTTACTTGGTTTTAAGCAGTTCCTCCATTTCAAGCTGGTCGCCTGCCCTGGTTGGTAGTCGTTATGCTGGGAGAACTATGGAGGATACTGCCTCACCTCCTGCACACAAGAGGCATGGCCACCAGGTTGCCTGCCGTGTGGCCATTGCACCAGCCATCTGGGAGCTCCTCACCCGACTCTCCCTCCCTCCAGAAAACAGTTCTTGAGACAGACTCCTGGATGGCTTCCCACTCCCTTCCCAAGTGTAATATGTGGGAAAGCAAGGGTGACAGTGTCCTTGCTCCCATGCATGCGCTGAGGGCACATGTGGTCCACAGCTGGTAGGGTTCCTTTCGTCAGGGAAGCGGCAGCATTTTAGTCCTGGCATTGAGGCATCACTCTGCAGAACCAGCTTAGCAGGGATGCCACTCAAAGTCCCATGCCATGACTGAGCGTGTCCCTTAGGAGCCCACCCAGCATTTGTTCATCCAGACCCAGGCAGCAGAGTAGATCATTAGACCCCGGTTATAGAGCAGGGACCTGTGCTTGAACCACACCATGGTAACTCCACCCTACTTCTTGAGAGGGTCTCTCGCTAAGGCTAAACTTACCTTTTCAGCTAGGCTGGCTGGCTGGCTGGCTGGCTGGCTGGCTGGCTGGCTGGCTGGCTGCCTGGTGAGCTCTTAGGATATGCCTCTCTTTATCCCAAGCACTGGGGATACGGGTGTGTAGAGCCACATCTGGATGCTTGGTATTTGAACACAGGTCCCCTGCTTTCGCAGCAAGCACTCTTACCACTGAGCCACCTTGCTATCTCTGTTGAAGAGTTTTCAGAACAGCTGGGGCCAGGGCAGGGCCCCTGGGGACTGTCCCTTTGTCCGGGCTGTCCATCTCCTAGCACGCCTGTGTCTTACCTAGGGCTTCATTGCCGTGAACAGACACCACAACCAAGGCAACTCTTACAAAGAACAACATTTGATCAGGGCGGGCTTACAGTTCAGAGGTTCAGTCCGTTCTCATCGTGGTGGGAAGCATGGCAGCGTGCAGGGACACATGTGGTAGAGAGAGAGCTGAGATCAGCAGGCAGCAGGAAGAGAGAGAGCCACTGGGCCTGGCTCCAGCTTCTGAAACCTCAAAGCCCACCCCCAGTGACACACCTCCTCCAACAAGGCCACGCCCCCCAGTAGAGCCACTCCCTATAAGCCTCTGGGGCCCATTTTTATTCAAACCACCACATCGTGTTTGTCACAGAACAGAGTTAGCCACCCCTCATCACTGCAGCATGAGTCTCCTAGTAGATGGTGCTCCAGTGCTGTCCTGAAATCTGACTTAGGTCCTTCCTGGGGGCTCCCTGCTCTGCACGACCGTGTCTGTCCACATAACGGAGTCAAGACGCTTGTTAGTGGTTGTGGCTCTTGAGACCCTCTAACCCTGAGTTCCTGCTCTTTCCTTGTGACTCAGACACTTGAGTCCTACAGCGTTGTTAGCATGACCCCCTCTTCCCGCTCTGCTTTTTTGCCTTACGTCTTGTTTCCCTGTGTCTTGGCAGTTTATGCTTGGCTGTCCCCGTGACACACACTAACCTGCCGGTACAAAGGAGTTGAGGTGCTTGTCACAGGCAAAGGGCCAAGTATGGAGCCAGGTCCTCATCCCTGGGCACACGTCCCCTAGAGTCCCATCTCACAGTAGGGGTGATGTGCCACGGCCTGCATACAGGGGAACTGCAGTTTCTATGTTGTCTACTTTGGCATACTTGGAATTTGTCCCCAAAGAAACCATTTGATAAAATGGAGGTACTGTTCCAGCTTATTCCAGTGCAGGGTAATTGTTGTGGGGTAGAAAGACACCATGGGCTTCTGCTTCAGAGAATACAAGGTGTTCTCCAGGAGTGAATTCTGTCTGCACGTGCACACATGCATCCACCTGTCTGTCCATCCATCCTTTCTTCAAAAAGCCTCTCACTGAGTGTGTCGTTCTTGCTGGCCTGGAACTCACAGAGATCCACCTGCCTTCCTTTGCCTTCCTTTGCCTTCCTTCGCCTTCCTTCTCCTGCCTCTGCTGGGATTATAGGCACGTGCTAGTGATACTCGGCCTTGGGTTGCAGCCGCACATGTTGCTGTAAATTTAAGTCACAGCGTTCACTCAGACTGCAGTGGCTTGGGCTTTGTGACAGTTCCACGGGGCTTAGCGGCAGCGTGATCTTTGAACTATTGGTGAAAACCGTCTATTCAGCAAATTGGTAACCTCAGCAAGGCAAGGGAAGGATGTTGCCTGTGCGCCCGGCAGCTTCTTCCCGAGCATTCCCAGTGTGTGCACGTAGGAGGGAGCTCGCCCGGCCCTAGCCTCTCCCATCTCCACTCTGCCTGCATCTTGGGCTAGGTGGTCCAGGTGAGAGGGTAGGGGTCTAGTTCAGCAGTGGACTCTGTATGACCAGGTCCCTAAGGGGCAGGCCAAGATGCTACTTGGCAAGCTGGCTGTGTTTTCTAAGCCACCCAACCTTCTCCCCTCCACGCAGAGACTGCTGTCCCCCCGAAAGCCTTGACTGTAGCACAGGCACTTGGAAATGCTTGTGTCTGCCAAGCACAGAGCGCCAGTCGGTGTTCCCCAGAAGGATAGCACAGGTATGAATCAGTGAGCAGACAGGCTGATAAAGAGGGGTGGGAGGAGAAAGACCTGTGCACAGTTTCTAGCGACGGTCATGGATGATGGTCTTCAGAGGGCTGCAGGGAGCATGTTCGAGATGCATGGCTCTGTCAGCGCACACCAGCCGGGAGCACTGCTGTCCCAGGAGGGAGCTCTGTGGCAGGTTGGGTATGGAAGAAGTTAGTGCTGTAGCTCTCCCGGCTTCCTTATCTCCTGCCTCTGGAAGCTCACCCGCGTCCGAGGCTGTCCAGGTGGAGGCTCTTTCACTCAGAAGAGGCGGATGGTCATAGGCGTCTTAGGAGAACATCTCAGGAGCACACGCAGTGTGCAGGCAGTGTTGGGTAAGATTAGCGTCTTTGTGTGTGCGTGTGTGTGTGTGTGTGTGTGTGTGTGTGTGTTGTGTATAGTGCTGTATGTTGTATGTGCGTGTGTGTGTTGTATATAGTGCTGTGTGTGTTACATGTGCATTCATGTGTGTATGTGCATGTGTCTGTTGTGTATAGTGCTGTGTATGTTGTATGTGCGTGTGTGTGTGTGTGTTGCATGTACATGCGTGCACGTGCATGCGTGTGCATGTGCATTTGGACAGAAGCCTGGGGTAGATGTTGAGTATCTTCCACTGGACATTGGTTTTGAGACAGGATCTCAGAGAACCTGAAGCCCATTGATTGAGCTAGGCTGGCTACCCAGTGCACTTCATGGATCTGCTTGTCTCCACCCAGCCTTGGGCCGGGGTTACTGGCATACACTCCCCATGCCTGACTTTTTATGTGGGTGCTAGAGAGTTCAACTCAAGTCCCCGTGCTCACTTAGCAGGCGCTTGGCACTTTATTGCCGGAGCCATCTCTCCAGCCCCAAGGATCGAGTCTTTAAATTAGCATGGAAGGAAAGTTGAAGAGCCGAGTGTGGGGTTTGTGGTTCTCGTTGTTTGGTTTGGTTTTGATTTTTCACGGCAGGGTTTCTCTGTGTAACCTACTGTTTTGTTGTAATAGTGGGGGTCTCTGTGTAGCTCAGGGTGGCCTTGAACTTGTTTTTCTGGGGTTATAGACATATCCCTTTAAGGCTTTTTATTCCTCCCTCCCTCCTTCCCTATGGACTTGTGGAAGCTTTTGCAGAGAGGCTCACACTCGTGTGCTCTCACCGCTGACCTGCTCATGTTGTTCCCAGGTAATACTAATGAAGCAGCACTGTGCTTCTCAGTTCTGGCCGATGGTGGCCAAGCATCATCTTCTGTGCTGAGCTGTAACTGCCCGTTACCCTTAGACTTCTCGATGTGCTGCCTTGGATGGACTGGGAAGCACTCAACTCATATCTGTCTCTGTCAAACAGGCAGCGTCTACTTCGATCTGCGAGCGCGAGGGGACAAGTACGGCAAGCTGGTCAACACGGTTCCCAGTGCGACTGCAGAGCCAGGTGGGTGCTGATGTGTGTCCCCGAGGGCTTCAGCCTCCGGGTGTGGGCTTCTGAGAGTTAGATCTGGAGCTGGGCGGACATGGACTCCCTTGGGGTCGTTAACCCTGCTGTGGGGTTAATCCGTTTCCATGAACAATAGATGAGACTTGCAGAAGACAGTTTGAATGCAAGCTCAGCGTCCTGTGCCTCTCTCTGTCCTGCTCTGCCCCAGCCATGCTGTTTGCTCTCTCTTCCTTGTGAATTTTCTTTGCATGGGACTTGTACACATGTCTTCTATTGCTTGCTGTTATGCACTACGTTCCCAACATAAGTCAGTCTTTTCCTCTGCTATTTGTGTTTTAAAATTTGTTGGTCAAAGTCATTTTTATGAAGAAGAAATCATAAACATGTAGGACTAAAGTTAAACCATTGAAGATCCTGGGCAGGGCTGCAGGTGCCTTTAAGTCACTGAAATAATTCATGACCTGGCTACTTTGTATCCCCAAATCTCCCCATAAACATTTTTCCTGTATTCCTCCCCCATGTTGCCTTCTGCCATTCTTCTGAAGAACCATTTCTGGTCCCTGTTTGCTCAGTGAGACTTCTCTGGCTGTGATACATGGTTTCCCCTCTATGTCATGTGCGTCTTAATTGGTAATTAATTTACAGGCTTCGCCCAACTCTCATCATTTATTTTTGAGACAGGGTTTCACTATGTAGGCCTGGCCATCCTGGAACTTGCTATGTAGAATGGACTGCCCTCAGAACTCACCGAGTGAGACCAACCAAGTGCCCAGGAATAAAGGCGTGTGCCACCATATCTGGCTTAATCTAATTTTTAATAGCCTTGTTTATTTGGCTCTCAGAACTTATATGTTAACTGTTACTCAGTAGCTTCTGTTGTGCCCCCTCCCCAACAAAGCGTTCTGGGATCTCCACACCTATGAGCAGTGGTTTGAGACAGGCTTCAGTTGCCTTTCAGGAAGAGGGCTTTGGGAGAGTTACGAGTTCTGGCAGAATCAAGCTAGTTTTGTTGAGTTGTAGTTGGTCGTGGGGAAGAGTCTCGTGTAGCCAAGGCTAACCTGGATCTTGCTGTACAGCAGAGGACATCCTGGACCTTTGGTTCCTGATTTTCACCCCCAAGCACTGGGCCTGCAGGTGTGTGCCTCTAGGCCCAGCTTTTGACTTTATTTCCACAGGTTTTGTGTTTTCAGTGCCACTTGGGGTTCATAGCCCAGCAGAGGGAAGGCATAGAATTCCTATTGACCTCTTCCTGCTCAGCCCCATCACCTCCCTCCCACCCCCTGCCCCAGAGCAGTCTAACGTCAGGCCAATGTGCTGCATCACCCTGGTATGCAGTTCATGTTAGCGCGCCCCTTGGTGTGGATGGTCTGTACATTCCGATAAACACCTCATGTCTTGTCCCCATGGCCCAGTCATGTGCAGTGGTTTCCAGCTTCCAGACCATCTGTGCCCAGTTCTTCTCCTGTCTCTGCTGCTACCTCAACCAGAGTGACCTTTTCACTCTCCAGAACTTTGTTTCTCCAGAATGTTGCAAAATTGTAGACATTCAGCCACAGGCCTTTCCAGGTCTGCTTCTTTCTGCTAGTAATAGGCTTTTGTGGCTTGCTTTTTGGAGACAGTCTTGCTTGATACTATGTAGCCCGAGGTGGCTTTGATCTTGAGGAGGTCTAGGTCCGCCTCCTGAGGACTGGGGTTAGAGGCATGACCACTGTGTTCCCTGGCAGTAATGTCCTTTCAAGCTTTTAGATTTTTGCCTGTTCCAGTAGCTTGGCTCTCACCGAGTAATGGATGCTGTCTCATCTGTGTGCCTACTGTCTGTGTGCTGGAGTTTGTTAGTCCAGCCACTTACTGAAGTCCATTTCGACTGCATCCATGTTTGGGCAGTTAGGAATCAGGCTGCCTCTAGCATCCGCGTGCAGGGTTTTGTATGACTGTTTTCAGCATCTTGCTTAAACACCGAGGAGCGTGATGACTGGGTCACATGGAAAACCTGCTTGGTTCTGTGAGGCATTGCCAATGTGTCTCCCATTGCATCCCCAGCAATGAGTGACAGGTGCCCCCTCCACCCTGCCCCCACTCGCCCACCCCCACCCAGCTCTCACGGTTGGAAGTGCCTTATTCAAAAGCACAGTGTGAGTAAAGGTTTGAAATTGGGGATTAGTGTTTAACGAAACAAAGGCACTGAGCCCTTCTGGCTCCAAAGCTCGGATTTGTCATTAAAGCAAGGCTTTTCTCTTCAAAGTTTGAATTGTAGCAGTAACTCAATAGGAAGGATGGAGAAGGGGGCCCTGCGGGTGACTTCTCCTAGGTTGAGGTCCTGTGGTCACCCAGTGACAGGGCCCTGGCACTGGGGTGCTTGCATTATGCGTTTGCATCAGCCCTGCCCGGCCCTGACCCCTTGGTAGCAACCCTTTCCTCTGACTGTGCTCTCCCCCCACCCACGTCCCAAGTGCCTGACTGAGGTTGTCTCTGGATGCTTTGTGTTGCCAGTCCTCTAGAACATTCCTCTTGTATCCCTCCCCCACGTCTCCCCTCTCGTTCCTTTTCAATCCCCAGCCCGTTGGCTTACTGGGATTTGCTGACTGTGTTTCATGGCTTTCCCTCCATGCCACGTGTGATTCATACAGGTTGGTCATTTAACGTACAGGCTTAGCACAATTCTGAGTATCTGCAGATGTGGGTAACACGTTCATCACCAAAAGACGCAGGTGGCCTCACGTCGTCCTCTCTTTATGTTCCGTTAGCCATCCTAGCATACATTCTTGGCTGCACAGAGGGTTTCTGTGACAGTGGTGTTCTAGCTCTGTCAGTTTCTTGTTTGCCTCCTGGAGTGCTTTACATAGACAGGCTGTTACTCGGTTATTTCGTGGTACAGTTTCCGTGGGAACGGTGGAGTTGTAAGGGAAGGGCTGGAGAGATGGCTCAGTGGTTGAAAGAACTTGACTGCCCTTCCAGAGGACCCTGAGGTCATTCCCAACACCCACACGGGGACTTATAACCATCTGTAATCCCAGGCCTGGGAGATCTGACACCCTCTTCTGGCCTCTGGGGAATCGGATTCTTGTTCTCTGCCAGTGAGAGGATTAAAAGGCAAGGGGAATCTTGTGTGACCAGTGACAGTTGGGAAATTCTCAATCACAGACTGAGCAGGAAGAGAAAGGCCTTGATTAGCAGTGAGGAAACACACTTACTGCAGATTCACAGAGAGCAAGCCAAAGCCCAGCTTCTCCTTGAGGGCAGGGGTTTTGTCTCCTTTCCTGATTTAGAGTGTGTCGGTTTGAAGAAAGATGGGATGGAGGATTAGTGCATACCTGTTGTGTAACACGTCCTGATGCAGCCCTGAGCTTATTGAACAAGTCCATCAGCAGAGGGCCTGCTGGTGGGAGACAAAAGCTTACAAGATCTTCGTTCTAAGCTGTGATGCTTTTGTCTCAGGTCTGGAGGGTGCGAACCATCATCATTACTGAGTCATGGCCTCTCTCCCTATCTGACTGCTGATCAAGGAGTCTAACTCCTAGTCCCTCAGCCCATGCAGGCAAACACCCATACACACAAAGAGAAGAAAGGTCTGTTCTGCTCGAAGTTGGCCATAGTCTTAGGAACCATTAGGCCCTGGTTAAATGCAGGCTTCCTGCTTTCTTCCATAGGAAGGTGCTCCCTACTAACTCTTGAATTGTTCTTCTGTCACCGGGGCCCCTGCTCCATGTCACTTTCTCTCTGATGTGGCTGGGGGCCCCTTTCAGTTGTGGAGTGTGTGCCCTTCACATTCTGGAGGCTCTGCGATTTCTCCAGAGGGAAATGAACAGAGCAGGCTCTGAGCCCCTTCCAGCCTCTCTTCTCCACCCCTCTCAGCGGACTGAGAACGTAACCATGCACGTGTTACAGTAAAGTGGGCTGTCGCCAAGGCTCTGATCATGAACGCTGCCACTCAGGGTTTGGTGAACCCTTCTGTTCAGATGACAGTCATGATGGGCACTGAGCTTGACAGATGGCCACCGTCCCCTGCTGGTCCAGTCGTCTGCATGGTTAGAAGGCTCCTTTGTGTGCACCCCTGCCTTCTTATGTCATTTAGATCGATTCCCTCTGTGTGTGTGTGTATGTATATGTGTATGAATGAGCGTATACAGTGTGTGTGAGTGTGTACAGTGTGTGTGTAGTGTGTGAATGTATACAGTGTATGTGAATGTATACAGTATGTATGTGTATTTACAATGTGTGTGAGTGTGTACGGTGTGTATGTACAGTATGTGTGAGTGTATACAGTGTATGTGTATGTGTATGAATGTATATGTGTACAGTGTGTGTGTGAGTGTATACGGTGTGTGTGTACAGTGTGTGAGTGTATACAGTGTATATGTGTATGTACAGTGTGTGTGTATGTTGAATGTATACAGTGTGAGTGTATACAATGTGTGTGAGTGTATACAATGTGTGTGAGTGTGTATAGTGTGAGTGTGTACAGTGTGTGTTTGTGTGTGCACTCATGTGCACGCACACATGCATGTGATGACATTGGCAGCCTTGGCTTTCACCCTGCCAGTTGTCTGGTTTGGATTTGTTTCCAGCTATGTATGGGAAAGATCCTCTGCTTGGAGACATTCCTTGTGCTCTCTGGGCCCTACAGTAGCAGTAGTCTACCATTTTCCTTTGAGGTCATTTTGGCTGGACATAACCCTTGTCTGCAGTGTATCCTGGAGCCCACAGACCACTTTCTCCTCACAGTGTGTTGTCAGTGAAGTCAGTGCCTTGTTTGTGAGGCACCCTGCCTGCCTGGTGCCAGGGACTTTACCTTTTTCTTTGAAGCGCAGTTGTTTCACAAGATCTAGATCATGACCACATCTGAACCGGTGTGTACTGAAAACTCCATCGTCTAGAGATGCCCAGGGCTCCACCCAAGCCTGCATCAGCCTTGCAGGCAGTCAGGGTATTCGGGGGGATCGTCAGGGTGTTCAGGGGTAGTCAAAGTATTCAGGGGTAGTCAAAGTATTCAGGGGTAGTCAGGGTGATCAGGGTGTTCTGGAGGTAGTTGGGATGTTCAGGGGAGGGGTAGTCAGGGTGTTCAGTGGAGCCAGCCCTGGGTCAAACTGGAGATTTGGGGACATAGGTGGCCCCACCTGGGGCAGCCAGCTTGCTAGAACACCACTGCTTGGTCAGTTGCTTTTGTATGTCACCTGTGCCCAGACTGATCTCTTTCTTGGAATGACTCTCTTTCTCTCTCTGCTGCCCTGGCCAACTCCTGCCTGTTCCTGCCAACTTTGTCCCACATCAACCTGCTGCAAACCCCGTGTTACCCTGGGCCTTTTGTGCCTATGTCAGTCCATTGCTAGCCTGCAATTCCCAATGGGCTTCACCTTGTACTGTGCTCCGTCTGTGCAGAGGTCCAGACTGACCCAGTGACCTCATTTGTTGATGTGTGTAAATAGGGACAGCAAATCCATGACAGCCACAAAACAGTGAGTTGAGTATGACTGTGGCATTTAAGAGGGGTGGAGTTTGTCTGAGGGACTTGCTGAACCTTTTCGGGTCCACCCCTGGAGGACTGACACATCTCTGCTCACTCTTTGCTCTCTTGGCTTCTATCCTCTATCCTGATGTCACCTTTGCCCTCTGGAGGACTGTCGTCATTGTGGAAAATGTCACGTAGGGACTCTGTCCCTCTAATGTGGCTGAACAGAACTGGCCAGGCACTGGTCCCTGTCATCAAGTGCCCCGGTGTTCGAAGGCTCTGTGGATACTCCAGCTCTGCCCTGCCTGTTGGCATGGCGGCATCAGTCCTGCTGGCCCACTGGTTAGGAGTGGAGCACAGTAGGAGGAGGCATGAGATTTGTGAGAAGGAAGATACATAGCAGGGACAGGCCATGGTCATGGCTGGGGTGTGCGCGGAGAGAGCTGCACTGTGGTTCCTTACTCAGCAACCTTGCTCTGTCGCCAGCAGTTGACTCTGACAAGAGGCACAGCAGAGACTTTGCCCTGTGGAAGGGAGCCAAACCCCAGGAGGTGTTCTGGGCCTCACCGTGGGGAGACGGCCGGCCCGGATGGCACATCGAGTGTTCTGCCATGGCCAGGTAAACCCCAGCAGTTTCTAGGCTGCAAATGTTCAAGACGGGTATGACAGGGTGGCCTGACTGAGGGAGAGAACAGTCAGGAGGCCTGAGGGGGCTACTGGAGCCATGAGGAGGAATGCCCTGCCCAGCCCAGGGTGCACCCAGCCTTCCTGCTTAGTGTAGCCTCCTGCTATCATACAACAGCAGGTACCTCATGGGTACCTTACAAGCCTCAGAGCATGTAAGTGGCACCTGTGAAAAGCCGCTTGAGAACATGTACGTGCCCATGCTGTGGCCAGCTCGCCGCTCCCGAGTGCAGAATCTCCACTGTCTCAGGAATAGCCCCTCTTCTAGCTGGGAGGGTTGTAGGGGCGGTACTCAGGCAACCCTTGCTTCCCTAAGGTTCTGACAGCTCCAACAGTCGGTTGCCGCTCCCTCCCTGCCTGCCTGCCCGTAGATCCATATGCAGCTGAGCAGAAACATTTTATGGCGTGAGGAGGGCTGTCGGGAGTGAGTGTGTGCGGTGTGGACCTTCTTGTCAAGGCTGCTCACACGTGCTTGCACTCTGCCCTGCAGCGAGGTGTTCGGAAGCCAACTGGACATCCACACCGGCGGCATAGACTTGGCTTTCCCACATCATGAAAATGAAATCGCACAGAGTGAAGTCTTCCACCAGTGCCAGCAGTGGGGAAATTACTTCCTACATTCGGGTGAGCCTGACTTGAGGCAAACGTCTTCTCTGGTTCTGTCTACTCTGCCTTTGGAGTCCATAGCTCTGCAGGGAGGGCTGGAGATGAGTCTGACTGAAATCACTGCTTGGGTTTCTGTAGAGTATCTTTTCTTTCTTCTTTGCTAGTCTCACATGTGAATACAATGTATCTTGACCTGACTGATCATACAGCGCTCCAGCCTGTCACGTGGGGTTCCTCTTGTGTTGGTAGCCATGGCTGCAAAGCTTGTGAGAGCAACAGCCACCGCTGTCCAGAAGACATTTTGCAGCCCCTCTGCTGTCTCTGCCTCTTAGTCTCTTTCTAGTCTTTTTCTCTGAGAGGCTCCTTGAGGCTTGAGGGACTAGATTTAGGACAGACAAACATTTATCCTCAGCACTTTGCCTGAGTCTGTGCTGACTGCTGCCCACTGCAGAAAGGGACTTCTTTGGCCAGAGCTGAGAGCAGCGCTGACCCGTGTGTATAAATATTTAGAAGGCAGTTTATACAGGGTTGTTCAGCAAAACCACAGTAGTAGGCGCCCAGCTAGAGCCTGTCACTCCCGAGCCATGGGCTTTTGACCAGATTTACAGCACCAGGCACAAATTCCCTTCTGTGCAGCAGCCTCAGATCCAGTCAGAAGGTGGCTGGCTACTACGCTGGTTAAATGAATTAAAGAGCATCTCGGAGGTACCAAATGCTTTGTTGTTACAGTAAAGAAAGAAAGCTCAGCATTTCCCCTTGGATTCATCTGACTGAGAAAAGGTGCAGGTTTGAATCCTCTACTGCTGTCCCTGTGATCTCCATCTGCCTGTCCCTAGTTGGTGGTTTCCGGCCAGCCTGTCTATCATGTGTCTATACCTGATGTCTGGTTAGGATTTCTGAGTCTTGTGTGTCCACCAAAGAACTTACCTCTGAATTTATTGAATCGCACGGAGGAGTGAGGCATGTGTTAGAGACATCTTTTGCCAGATTTGCAAGGGAGTGAGTTATTTACCCCAGCCAACCCCAGCTGACCCAGGAGCACTTGGTACGACAAACACCCCATCACAGCGTTTTATCTGTGTGCTGCTTTCAACACGAACAGTGGTTATTTGTTGAACAGGTCCCCTGTGACCTGCCTGCTCTTTTAAGCAAGCGATTATTGTAGCATACATGTATCATGTGTGCATTTCGTCCTGTGTCAGGGCCATGCTCACTTAATGCTTATTAAAGCATTAAATTATTAAAGCATTAGCTTAGGTTGTAAAAGTTGGTTACGTGAGAAATCCAACGCAAGTTAGTTTGGTTTTGACATGTTAAAGGCATGTTAAGCCAACGGGCTGAGCACGCAGTAGGCTATCATCTGTCTTCAGTGACCTCAAGGTATATTACCAACTTGGCTGTGAGGGCCAGTAAAAGTTCCAGTGCCTTTGAATGTAAGAGATATTCTCATAAAGTGTTGCCACAGGTTACCATAGCCCGGTGCCACCACTGCTGCAGTGATCATACCTTGCCTGGTGGGTCAGTGTGGCACTGTGCCGAGTTCACTGCCGGGAGATGCCACTAATAACTCTTCTCCCTCGGAGTAGCATAACGCCTTCTAGTTCTAGGAAAGTAGCTAGCTGCGGGGGAGGGGAGCTTTCAGGGCCAGCACTGGGGAAGGAACAGAGGCAGGCAGATCTCTGTGAGTTTGAGACCAACCTATAGCATAACCTATAGAATAGAGAGACCTTGTCTCAAGAAACCAACGCCCTCCAACACTCCCAACAACCAAGGACCCAGTGGGTTGGCAGTGGCTGTGGTCCCCAGAAGCAGGTCAGAAGTGGGAATGAGCCCGACTGAGCTTGTGGTGTCAGACTTCACAGTGGTCAGCAGGAAAAGGCGCGTGTTGAGTCTGCTGAAGGTCACGGGGTCAGCACTGCCCTTTCAAATGATGGTTCGGGTAGGCGAGGCAGAGACAGCATGAATGTTCGGCGGCAGTAGGGTTATGGAGTACCAAACATGGCGTCCACAGCATGGGACACGTCTTCTTGACTTCCGGTGCATTTCATCCTCCAGATACTGTCAATACCATGTCTGATGCCACACACAGTTAGAGGAGGCTCACGGTTACTGTTGTTTGGAGAAAGCTATTTTATTCAGTTCTCAGTAGAGTCAACCTCGCAGCACCCTCTGAATGAAGGTATATTTGGAAAGAGGGAAAATCTGTCTGGAACAGCAAGACCCTCCTCTGGAGACCATCTTTGTGGAGACACATCTCACATTAGAAGTTCCCTGCACGAGTTTGGTTTTCTTCTGCATTTCATGTTCCTGTGAGGAAATGACATACAACTGTGGAGAACCTGGAAAGACATCTGAGGCAGAAAAACTGACAGCCATACCCCAAACTCACAGCTAGATAGGCGACTAGCCAGTTACATCAGCGTGCCAGGATAGGGTAGGGTAGGATGAGCAGGTGTCGTGCGTGAGGGCCACGTGGGCCTGTTTTGCACCCCCACAGTACTGTCCTGGAAGGCTGCACACAGCACACACTGCAGGTGCAGGTTCCTGCAGGTGTGGGTTACTGTCCTGTGTCCTGGGGGGAGGACAAGCCTGTGGCTCTACAGGCCCAGCTGTGTCTAGGTTTAGCGCTATAAATAGAGAAGCCCAACTCCCTTCTGGTGTCCTGTTATCTGTGCATGGGTCTCCCCAACTCAGGATGGTCAGCCCCAGCTACGGTGGGCTCAGGGCTCAGGGCCTGGAAGAGGCTGTAACTGTCAGAGGATCCCTTTGCCACCTCAGAGGGGATGCTTCCTGTCACCCAACTCAGAGGGGATGCTTCCTGTCACCCACCTCAGAGGGGATGCTTCCTGTCACCCACCTCAGAGGGATGCTTCCTGTCACCACCACAGAGGGGATGGATGCTTCCTGTCACCCACCTCAGAGGGGATGCTTCCTGTCACCCACCTCAGAGGGATGCTTCCTGTCATCACCAGAGGGGATGCTTTTCTTTTTGTTTCAGGTCATTTGCATGTGAAAGGCAAAGAAGAGAAGATGTCCAAATCCCTAAAAAACTACATCACTATTAAGGTAATGTTAAGCACTGGGGTCCTGTGAGTGGGCTGGTAGCTGCTGATGTGGTTAAGGGGCCTCTGTGAGGTGAAATCACATCACCAGACTCACA